>NC_143565.1:20865984-21169015 GCF_054136105.1 Typopeltis vanoorti | reverse complement strand
TTCTCCGGCACGGCCCGCTGAGGGGCTTTGTCGGTGAATTATTTTCTTCGGAATTTGAGCGGTTCTGCTCGGTGGTCGGGGAGCCCGTCACTGAGTGGAATTAACGCTGAGATTAGGACGGTCTTTCGCCCACTATGGAGTGGCCTAGAGATCGTCCGATTTTCTGAGATTTCACCTTTACTTACATAGTCGGTGATTAATACCCTTGGAGGGTAATGGATGGCAATGCTGTAGCCAATGAAGTTCTAACTGAGGCTGGGCTATTGCTGTTACCCTCCTGTCATAATCAGAACTTTAATAACTCAATATCACCTGATCCCGACACAGTCCTCTACAGATAACGGGGAAGATGAAAAGCATTCTTGCTTCGCCCCTTTAAGCCAATCCTTATAAGGTAGATATTGCTACGGCTACTGTTGCGTAATTGCAATTAAAACTAAAAAATATTGCATTTATGAGAATGTCAAACATATAAATGGTTTTTTTTTTTTTTCAGCTTAACAATATTGAAAGCAATTGGTGTTTAAAAAAAATGCGCCACCTAATTTCCTTTTCTTATTCTCAAGCGAAACCGAAAAGCAATCTGAAGTCCCTTCAGGTTACAAAGAATTATTTGGCTGACGGAAGCATGCAATCTGGTGTCACGCGGAGACTAAGATACCATGTCTGAATTCCACGAGACGGCTCGTTAACTGGAAACTCTCTCCTTCATCCACCGACCTTCCTCCAACCAAGGCATTACTTTAAGAGTCATTAATAGGTCCAAGACAAGGTTTATGTTCTTGGGCTGTCAGGATGAGAGAAGGGGTACAGGTTTCGCGCGGGATGAAAGTGGGGGGGGGAAGAGAGAAGAAAGTCTAGTGTTCAATCTCTTAACCTTCTCGTTCTTTCTCAGATTGTCTGTAATAATAGACAGCGCCACTAAGCGGAGAGTTGTTTAATGAAAAAAAAAACGGAATCAATTATCTTTAACGACTTCCTGTAGCGGACTATTGATTTGCGGGCGGCAATTTTTTCGGGTGTATAAATGGAAGCTGTCCTCGGCTCTCGCGAGCTAAGTGGGACATGTCTTAAATCGGAGCGGAATAATAAAGGATCTACTTATAGGAAGTTTTTCATTTATGTCTGATTGAACATGGTAAGGAATTAAAATGATTCTGCCATGATGGAAGTTCCGCTGGATACATACGGGTTCCATTAATAACGACATCCGTTAATTGATTGTGCAGTATTTTGTTACAGGATGTTTAGGGGATGCTGTTCGAAATCTTTCTCTAATCTCCTGATGCTCCTTTTCAACTCATCAAATTATAAAACTCCGTTTTTGGACGAGTTCACCCGATTAGAGATAGATACATACTGTTTTCCTTTTCTCTGTCTCTTCTTCTTTGCAATTTCCCAGCTAACCGTCTTAAAATCGAGTGCAGGTAATAATCGGATTTTACGATTTGGTTTTACGGAGATTAAAGCGGTTTGTGTTGTGAAGGCAGCAGATTAAGTTCAAGCTTAGAAGTTATGGTGGCTTCCCGAAGTTTTTTTTTTGTTGTATTCTTCGCTTCACTGACCACTGCTGTGGAGATTAGGGCTTCTAGAAAGAATTGTGCGGACAATAGAATGCTACAAATCTTTATGGCTTCAATGTCAGAACATAGAGATATTTTATTCATAAAAATCAATGATGAAGAAAAATTAATAATGAGAATCTTCGTTCGGTTTGAGTCTAAATGCTTCGCAAAGAATGTTTAGAAATGTTTTAGCTGGTTGTGGTGCTTGTTCCAGATAATTTCCATATAACAATAACTTCTATGATTCTATATTTCTGTAAAAGATCTTATATATACGTTAAAACATGTAGATTTATTTAAAATAACGTAGTAGTAAAAGCAAAGATTTATCCCCCCCTCCACCCAAAAAAAGATCATTTTACCTATACGCACTGTATATACACCATTAATTTTTCAAACCAATTCCCAAACGCTGTTTAGTAATTTTAATTTTATAATATTTTTATATTTTCTTGTCCATTCTTATTTTATGTTGCTAATTTGGGTACTTTAGGAGACCAGATAAATTGTGAAATACTTATACGAAAAGCCTTATATAAAATATATAACGACGGTTGAGAATATCATTTATTTCAATTCTTTTTATTCATAACAGATATTTGAAACGTTTGTATTATAATTCCATCATTAATGCTTTCTTATAATTACGGTTTCATTGGCTGTCCCACTCTCTATAATTAGCCAACGATAATCCCACCCTCCTCATCATCCACTAAATATGAATTGACATATTTTTCAGTTGTGTCAGCATTCCTTCATTTAACTAGAACTGCTTCTTGTTTAAGTCATTGCCAAGTCTTTATAAATTTTGCTACTCTACAGACACTATTTTTGGTACGTCCGTTTTTTTTTTTTTTTTTTTTTTTTTTTTTTAATCATTTGAAAATCTAATAGTTCTGAGTTATTTATAGAAATGTTTTCTGTTTTTATTTCTGGATTATATTTAATGGCGTATAACATGTTACATAATATCTCACGTAACATGTTATGTTACGTGAGATGTTATATTCATGATATGTAACATAAATGTTACATAACATGAACATAAACATAAATGTTAAGAAATAAACATACCAAGATCCTTATAAGGACTGGCTTAAAGGGGCGAAGCAAGAATGCTTTTCATCTTCCCCGTTATCTGTAGAGGACAGTTAGGGATAAGGTGTTATTGAGCTATTAAAGCTCTGATCATGGCAGGAGGGTAACAGCAATAGCCGAGCCTCAGTTAGAACTTCATTGGCTACAGCATTGCTATCCATTACCCTCCAAGGGTGTTGGATTGAATGAATCAATCACCGCATCTCACGGTCGATTGATTCCTTCCTTCCGATCAACATATAAATATTAAGAAAATATAAAGTATATGATCTATGAAGTAAAAAAAAAGGTGTGACGCAATTTGAAAAATAATTATTATTTAGAGCTTAGCATTAGCAAAATCAAAATCAAAATATAATTTCATTTGTAGTATATTAAAATATTTAATTTTTTTTTTATAAAAGAACATGTCATCCTATCATTGAATTTATTGAAAAGAACATAGACAAGGATGAAAATGAATATTCTGAAAAGCAACCATTAACCCAAAGTAATTCAACAAATTCTAGGAATTGTACCTATCAACACAAACAAAATGAATATGAAGCAAATAATTTTTGATTTAAAAAAAAATTAATAAAACTAACTTGTAACTATTTTGTTTTCTGAAATCAAAGAAATAACTTCGAAATAAATTTTAAATAAATTTAAATTTGTTTATAAATTTGTTAGTAAACCATTATATTCTTAATATATATAAATTATAAATAAAATGTGATAAGTTATTAAGGCATTTTGGTGTCGCTCCACGGCGGATTGAAAGTTCAGCTGGGAAGATGGCGGCTCGCGTGGTAGTGTTTAGTGTCGTGTATTATTGATGGTGAATTGTGAATTTGACGGTTATGATTTAGTGATTTATGCGTATTCATCAGTAATTTCAGTTAATTGCTTACTGCCATAAACAGGCACTTTATTTATTTTCCATCCAGGTAAGTCAATTGAAGTTATAAGGGCGATACGCTAGGCCTACTGCCGTTAGTATCGCCATTGCTGTATTTTATATCGCGACATCTTATTGCTGGTAGACACCTTAGGGTGTCTACGGGATTTGCTAGTGGACCCTCAAAAGTCCACAGGATTACTTTTACCTGCTCGGAACACCAGAGCAATCTCTACTCTTTCTCCATCCTTGACTTAACACATTTCCAAATATTGTCATGGCAAAACTTCTTAATGAGGCCAAATTCGAAGAAGTTTATTTTGAATTCCTCAGACTGGGAAAGCTGCTGAGTGAAAATTGGCCGGGAAAGGTTAAACTGTATGACACGTTTCCCCCCGAATGTGTCTCAGACGCTGTCGCTGAAGATCATTTAGAGTCGATGCCTTCTACTCCTCCAGACTTTGCAGAAGTGCGTGCTCACAAAGTCGTCGCTGAAGATCATTTAGAGTCGATGCCTTCTACATGGGGGTGGGGGGGGGGGGGGGTGGGGGGGGGGGGGGGTGGGGGGGGGGGGGGGTGGGGGGGGGGGGGGGTGGGGGGGGGGGGGGGTGGGGGGGGGGGGGGGTGGGGGGGGGGGGGGGTGGGGGGGGGGGGGGGTGGGGGGGGGGGGGGGTGGGGGGGGGGGGGGGTGGGGGGGGGGGGGGGTGGGGGGGGGGGGGGGTGGGGGGGGGGGGGGGTGGGGGGGGGGGGGGGTGGGGGGGGGGGGGGGTGGGGGGGGGGGGGGGTGGGGGGGGGGGGGGGTGGGGGGGGGGGGGGGTGGGGGGGGGGGGGGGTGGGGGGGGGGGGGGGTGGGGGGGGGGGGGGGTGGGGGGGGGGGGGGGTGGGGGGGGGGGGGGGTGGGGGGGGGGGGGGGTGGGGGGGGGGGGGGGTGGGGGGGGGGGGGGGTGGGGGGGGGGGGGGGTGGGGGGGGGGGGGGGTGGGGGGGGGGGGGGGTGGGGGGGGGGGGGGGTGGGGGGGGGGGGGAATCCGAATGGCTGCTCAGGGGATTATTACTGTGTTGGGGGAAAAGCGCAGAGGCAGCCTGGGGGATAAGGGCTCTTGTAATTCTGTTTCGTTAGGCCTCTGTGAACGCCAACTCACATCGTTCGCTTTAATGATCGGCGATCTGATTGGCTTACACCGCTCAAGCCGAGAGTATTAAAAACAGGCGCACTTTAATATCTCTTATACCCCCTTTTCCCCCATTAGTTTAACCTTAATCTCCGTTAACGCTGTCCAAACTTCATGCAGTGACATTAAGTGATCCATTATTTGAGAATTTTCAGAAACTTTTTTAACTTTCAGCAAATAAAATATAGTATGTCTGATTATTGAGAAATTTGATTTATATTTATGATTTTAACGCCATCTAGTGATGCAAAAAGTCTCATCACTAGATGATGTCTCATTGGTTAATTTCTTTGATTTAAAATAAAGAAGGAACAAACAATATTGTAAGAGTAGGAATAATATTTTAAAATTAGTATATATTTTTATTTATAATATAAATTAGTATATATATATTATAATTTCAGAATTCAAATGTAAGCATCTTTTTACTAAATATCCTTATTTTCATTTGTACACCATTAAGTATTTTAAATGATGATAACAAAAATATAACTGAAAACAATGTTGTTTTGCGATGCTTTCAAATTGCTATCAATTTTTTCGATTCTATCTTAAAATGGTGAGCAGCCAACCATTTTGTGAGTGTGGAAGACAATGAGAGGCAATGGATGATAATGTATGGAGACAAATCTTCGCATGGGTGAACATTCTCGTTAGGGAAGACGGTGTAATAGGGGTGTTAAATGAGGGTTATTTCGTCGTTAAAATTGTCCGTAAATTTCGCACTAGCTTCAGATTAGCCCTTCTATCCAAGGCTACTATGTCTTAAGATAAACAAGAGCTTCAAGCACATCATTACGAACCCCCTTCGTTGCTAATCGTAATTACTGTCCTACTCTCTCTCTCTCTCTCTGTCTATCTTTGGCATTTGAAGCTTCTCGCCGCTGGTGTCCAGAGTATAAAGGTATTTTACGAGCCATGAAAGCGGGTGAGAGACATGCATTGCCGGCAACACTGGCCAGTCCCGATCTTGTGATAATTGTCTTAATCACGTCACAAGAGTCGCAGCCAGCGTGATATACGGCTCGTTATCTGGAGGGTTCTTTCATTACTCGATGGACAGAAATTACCGTAAATAACACAGCGTAGGGTGATAACGAGAGAGCTTGAGAAGTGTACTTCCGCTCAAATTCCAAGCTGCAGCACTAAAAGATGCAATTGTGGAGTTAATAGGACTTTAAAACACACCATGAAGATGTTCTCGCACTGACTGTGGGATTTGCATGATCTCAAGTTACTTATATTGTCACTCTCTCTTGTCTTGTATCTCTCTACCTTTTCTTATATATATATATATATATATATATATATATATATATATATATATATATATATATATATATATATATATATATATATATATATATATATATATATATATATAAGCAAGTAAGCAAACGGACAAACAAGTCAAGTTTGGGCCTGCAAGTGTTGCAAGTCTAGCTGACCCTGCACGTAGTGCAAGACCAAGGCAACTCATGGTAAAAGTAGAATAAGCTCTGATCACTAAACTTAATATTTACCCTTAATATTTACTCTCTCTCTCTCTCTCTCTCTCTCTCTCTCTCTCTCTCTCTCTATATATATATATATATATATATATATATATATATATATATATTTAAATTCTGAAGATAACTTACATAAAGATATTTTAAATTTAAATGAAATAGTCAAAGATTAGGGAATGATAATATCAACAGAAGAAAAAATAATAATAAAACTGTGGCCTTTAATGGACAAGATCCAATAAGAACTAAAATAGTAGTAGATAACAAGATTTTAGAACAGGTGAATTCATTTAACTACCTAGGATGTATGATTACATATGAATATGAAAAAGATATAAACCTAAAATTTGCAAAATATTTAAAAATAACAGGTGTAATTAACTCTACATTTAAACGCAACCTAGTAAAAAACAAACGAGACTAAAAGTATACAAAAAATCCAGTCTTATTGTATGGAAGTGAAATCTGGACAATAAAACTAAAAGACAAACAAAGATTAATAACAGCAGAAATGAAGTTTATGAGAAAAACTGCAAAGTATACCCTATTTGATCATAAAAGAAACGAAGAAATTATAAAAAAATTAAACCAGGAATCAGTAACGTAAAAAATAAAAAAATATGAACATAAATGGATGAAACACTTTGAAAGAATGAAAGTAGAAAGATTACCAAAACAAGCCTTAAATTACAAACCATTAGGAAAAAGAAAACCAGGACGTCCACTTAAGAGTTTGGAAGTTTTTTCCAGTTGGTTAGACTATAATAAATTTAGTTTAATCCTTTATCCAAGTGTGAGCAAACAAAGTTTGCGCCTATAGTATCTTCAGGACTGACGCAACTCGTAGCAAAGGTGGACCAAGTTCTCACCACTCCTTGTCTTAGTATCTCCCATAATGCAAAGCACATCTTCTTACGGACATGTATACTGCTATGCATTAAGGGAAGGGCCACTACCCAGACCGGTTCGACCTTTATTGAGGTCTCGTCAGTGTTAGCCAGACCCAGAGGTGGTGATACTAAGGTGGAAGCAACGAAGAAGTCATATTTATCTATACGAGTTATCTATACATATTTATCTATACAGAACAGGCCATTCTAGGCCTAATTCTTTGACAGGCATGATGATAATGATATATTCTAATTCGCGTTACGTGTTTAATTATCTATCTTCCTGTTCTGTTCTCTGTCTACCATTCTCTCTCTCGTCTGTTGTGTTTCTTTTTCTGATTATATTCTTTCAATTTTTGTACTTTTTTTTTATTTTTATCTCTTTCTATCTTTTCGTTTATGTATATCCAAATGTGACCATTTTTCCCTAGTTGTACAAAGCGAGAATATCATTTATTTTAATTCGTTCTCTATAGAGAATGGATCAATTTTTGTTTATTTTAAAGGCAATATTTTCAGGTATTTTACTTCACAAACCAACTCACTATTTTTCCAACGTACGGTCAACAACAGAGTTTTTGCCAACAACACAAATTTTATGTATTTATTTTGTTAACAACTGCGCAGAAGAACCTCTCTCTTGGTTTGAATTCATTTATTTCTTCGTAATAAGAGTAGCCTGGCACATTAGCTATTTCCCGTGCTTTCCTGTAGACTTCAATAATCATCCTACACTCTTCCATTAAGAAAACTAACAAGAAAAAAAAAAAAAAATACGCCCACCCAAAAATGGACCATTTTATCAGAAATTGCGAATTCCTCCCGAGTCCCGCGTTTGACATCTTGATGCTGTTATCCGACTCACGTAGCCAAGAAGTTACTTCCATTCTAACATCAGAAGTCAGCTTTATAATTGGTTCCCAGAATTTATGGCATATGCTGGTCTACACACACTAACATAAAATATCTTAGGTGACGTGTTTTTCTTTCTCTTTTTTTTTTCTTCCAGAAGAAATCATATCGGCACGTTCGAGGCCATGTGTGCTTGCAGGAAGGAGGGAGGGAGAGAGGAATAAAAAGAGAGAGAAAATCTATGCTCCTTCAATCGATAAGTCGTAGGCCTCTCATAAGGAAACAGTTCCATTCTCGGTTTTATTGCCCCTTAGAGTAAAGATGCCATTTTCTTTTGTTGTTTCTCGCAAAACAACAGCCAGAGAGAAAAACACAGATAGGAAATGACGATTAAATGAATGAGAATTTTCCAAACCATCCTTGGAACTTACTAGCTAATTATAATCCATAACCAATTAATATGAAAATTAACATTGTTCCTAATGTTTTATACTGTTGAGGGGGGGGGGTACGAACCCACCCATCAATTGATTTAAACTCTCATTCAGTAAGCCCCTGTTCAATAAAAGTTTATAACTACACTCCTCAAAACGGTCCCCTACGGAGTCGTCAATTCGCAACAGAGTCAACGTCTGTCAGAACCGTAGGTCGTTGAGCAAAGTGTTGAGAGAGAGAGAGAGAGAGAGAGAGAGAGAGAGAGAGCGTTGAAACTTTTAACGCTTCGTCAGGTTGTGCACACCGGAGTTGTTCGGAAGCAGTAGGTCAGAGATAACTGGCCGATGACGTCACAAGTTCATGGGCACTCCGGAACAATGGCAGAAATGAAGTGAAGCCAAGAGGAGAAGTGATCTGGGAGACAAATCATAAAAGGTCTGTTCAAGCGACGGGATATTTGTCCCTAAAAGAACACAGACATAGAATCGGCTACCCCCATCGTGGTGATGGTGTATTAATCTTCTGGTGTAGTGGGTGGACATACTACTGTGGCATTGCTGTCTTAATGTAACAATAATTATAGCTTTCTCTAGAGAGCATTGGGAAAATGTTTCATTGAACATCGTTTGTACTGTTGCCATTTACTCAATGACATACACAATCAGAAAAAAAGTTCTTTGGGAAATATCAGGGAAAGCTTTTAAAACGTTTTTGTCGTTCATTTTAAAGTATTTCAACGACTTTCCTGTACACGTTTCCTCAATTAGTTCCTTTTTATTTCAATAACTAATCAAATCATCGACGTATATTCATATTTCGGAAGAATTTATTTTTGTGCATGTATAAAATCTAGCAGATATGGTGAGCACAAAGGAAATTGTAACGAAATTTTTACATTCGCATGTAATTCAACATTTTCTATAGCGAAGACACACTGTAAAGCTCTCTCCGCATAAGAAAGTGTGCTATAAAAGAGAAATTGTCTGATAGACATGTGAAATACAAAAAAAAAAAAAAAAACGTTTTAACTAAATTAGCATTTAATGTAGAAGCAAAAAAGGAACTTGCAAAAATGCTTAGGACTTGATCATAAATTACGTGATGACGGCAATTACTTATTTTTAGATCCCTACGCCTCCTTTTTGAGATGCAAAATCACATAATCATCCTCCCCTTCAAAAATTTGAGGATCAGACACTCATTCATTTTAGGAACTACAAATTTCTTAAAAATCGAACAATGATATTTTAATACTTGGTTTTATTATTATTATTATTATTATTATTATTATTATTATTATTATTATTATTATTATTATTATTATTAAGAGATTTAATTTTCGTGTTCTACTGCTGGTTTGCCTGGAGAAATTCCGCTTTCGTATGAGCCTAACTAACTCATCGTTCAGATGAAAAAAAAATCCGTTATAAAGCTGCTTCATGTCCTAGTTGGGAATCACACTCAGGTCTTTTCCACCAAACAACCTGTGTATTCTATAGTCCCAGTAACACAATGTTGCACAGAGTTCACAGCTCACTGAGGAAAGGAAGTCCTCGGGTGACAGTGAGCAAACGTAAGATCAAAGTTAAGTGGTACATGATTTTTCTGCACCCTGCTTCCGATCCACAGAATATAATCGTTGATTAGCAAGGATCGAAGCATAAAGCACGGATCATGGAACATTGGAATCAGTTCTATGCAGTGTCATGCAACAGACTTCCAGAGAGTGACTGTGCAAGACCAATGAAACACTGTCCATGTCACAAAGTGTTCAGTGAAGATACGTTGGATATTTCCATCCTTCTCCGAGTTTCTCCAAATAATCCTACCAAGAAAACCAACAATAATTCAGCAACCGAGAAGCCTATGATCTCTACCAAAAGGTTAATATAATATTTGTTTGGGAGCCATTTATTCTTTGTCTCATCAACTTTCCTTGAGTGTGTTTTGTTTTCTCGATGAGAAAAATACACTAATGAAGATTCATGATCAAAAATGTGCAATATTCTGAATGAACAATAATCAGGACATCCATTTGCATCAAAACCTTATGAGAACACTGAAGAAGCCAAACACCTGCTTTTAACAAACTATCGATGAGATAAGTAACCCAACTGTAGATCAATCACACATTTTTGAATTTTGACCAATGTAGCGAAGAAGAAGATAGTCTTCCTCAAGCATACCGTCGTTGGAAAACAAAAATGTGGATCCAAACAGGAAAGAACACACCGAACCTATCCCACAAGAAAAAAAAAGATCAAATGAAAACATTCAGCGAAGAAATAAAGATATCTACATCTTACTGGAATTTACCAAGATCAATCTTTGAACATTGTCCGGAAATGAGGTGTAGCATTAAACACACTGTTTGGTATAATGAAAGACTTCAAAAGCTAAGCCAATAATATAGTAAACCAAGGGCGTTATTATTACATGCCTGCTCACTATGGGCCATTCTGCGTACTTAAAACATACAAATCCTATCAAACGTTACTGTTTGAAATTCTATTGCATCCCTATGAACAGTACAGAAATTGTTTTGCCGTACTGGTATCTGAGAAGTATTTGAAAGGTGATTATTTTACAGATCATAAGACCGTAGACCACTAACGACTAGGAGGTGTGTTTAATTTTCCTCATAGTAAAGTATCCATTATTATTATTATTATTATTATTATTATTATTCTTATTATTATTATTATTATTATTATTATTATACGAGCACCTCCATGGAGTCCGAAGACTCATCGCAGGAGACCCAATCTATCCACACAATCTATTATACCTCTCCTTGCATCCATTAACACAAAAAGCACTCACAACTGACTCTAGCAACTCATTCCACTCATTCACAACTCTCCAAGCAAAAAACTAGCCCTCACACCCCCTACTGACCACAACCTTTATTCAACTTCCACGGATGAATGTCCCCTTGTTCTGATCCCTCTAGTCAAATGCTGAAATATTTCCCCTGCATCTATCCTATAAAATCTTTTAAGGACAGTAGGGATAAGGTATTATTGAGCTATTAAAGCTCTGATCATGGCAAGAGGGTAACAGCAATAACCGAGCCTCAGTTAGAACTTCATTAGCTACAGCATTGCCATCCATTACTCTCCGAGGGGGGACAGCGACGTATTCCCACTAAGAAAGATCCTTATAAGGACTTTCTTAAAGGGGCGAAGCAAGAATGCTTTTCATATTCCCCGTTATCTGTAGAAGACAGTGTAAGGATAAGGTGTTATTGAGCTATTAAAGCTCTGATCATGGCAGGAGGGTAACAGCAATAGGCGAGCCTCAGTTAGAGCTTCATTGACTACAGCATTGCTATCCATTACCTCCAAGGGCATTGGATTGAATGAATCAATCCACTAAGAAAGATACAACAACAACAACTTTACTGGCTTGCTGGGTGAAGCATAAAATGCTTTTTATTTTCCCCTTTATCTGTGTCGAGAAGCTTGATGGGGGGAGGTTGTGATTCTTATGCTCGCATTTTGTGAACTATGGAGTTAGCTCTGTTCTGCTGAGAGCAGGATTGCCTTGGGTCTTTTATGTTTGTGAGAGTCATGTTCACTATAACTGTAAGCTTGTCTGTTGAGTGGGTTGGGATGAGAGTGTGCCTTGCTGAAGAACTTTTCCGCATGGTCATGAAGGAGAGAACGGGTGTCAGGGGTTCCATTTTCTCTCTGCATCTGCGTGTTTCTGACGAACCATGGGGCGTCCAAGATCATCCGCAGGCATTTGTTTTGTATCCTCTGTAGTTTCCGGATGTTAGATTTGGATGTGTGACTCCATGCCGGGGATGCATATGTGATTACTGGTCGTATAACCATCTGATATAATAACAGCTTGTTGCGTTCATCCAATTTGCTGTTGCGATTGATCAGGGGATAGAGTTGGGCTATGATTCTGGATGTCTTGGTGCCTATGAGCTTGATATGGCTGTTGAAATTTAGCTTTTTGTCTAGCTGTACTCCAAGGTATTTGGTTTCTGTCTGCCATGGTATCTTTTTACCGAGGAGATGAATATCGTCTTGGATGAAGGCTTTGCGTCTGGTGAATAGCATAGCTGAGCTGCTTTTGACGGGGTTTACTTGTATCCTCCAGTCGGAGAACCATTTCTCTAGCTTTGTTATGGTATCCTGGAGACGACTGATCGCCAGATGCGGGCGGAGAGATCTTGTCCTTATGGCTGTGTCGTCAGCATATAGGGCTGTGATGGTAGTCCTCAGGTTCTGAGGAATGTCAGCCACGTACATTGTGAAAAGTAAAGGAGCCAATAGAGATCCTTGTGGTACTCCTGCCAGGATTTGGCGCCTAGTTGAGAAGGTGCCATCTAGTTTTATCTGCATGGAGCTGTCAGTGAGGTATGATTTTATTAGACGGGTAAGGTTTATTGGAATGTTGGCCTGAATGAGTTAGTAGAGTAATCCTTGATGCCATACCTTATCAAAGGCCTTGGCAATATCCAGAAAAACTGCAGCTGTGTGAAGCTTCCAGTTATATCCTTGAGTGATATGCTCCACTAGTCGGTGTATTTGTTGCACTGTGCTGTGTACATGGCGGAAGCAAATTGTTCGTTTGGAATTATTCCTAATTGGACTGATTTTTCTTGTAGTCTTGAAAGGATAATTTTTTCAGCAATCTTTCCTAGGTTGGAAAGCAGGCTTATTGGATGGTAGCTTTGTGGGAGTTGTGGATTGTTTCCTGGCTTTTTTATTGCTATGATGTCGGCTGTTTTCCATGCAGTGGGGAAGTGTTGTATCCTCAGTATTGCATTGGTTATGTTAACCAGGTGTATAATAGCCTTTCTAGGAAGTAATTTGATGATTCTGTTAGTAATTCCATCTGGACCTGGAGCTTTTTTGTTGTTTAGATGTTTTATGATGTTGGTTATTTCAACTGGAGTAGTGGGGGTGATGCTGGCTGGTTTGTCTTCGGACTGTCTTAAGGTACTCTTGACCTGCTGGTGGACTTTATATATGTGGGTGATGTTTATATTGTCATGTGATGGGCTGCATTGTTTTTCTAGGTTTTCTGCTATTGCTTCTGCTTTTTCTTTATCAGTGTGCACCATTCCATGAGCAGTTTGCATGGGCGGTAGGGGGTTATGTTTGATGCGCAGAATCTTCAGAAATTTCCACATTGAGTGATCTTCTGGGTTGAGTGATGATAGTTTATTGTCCCAATCCTGATTCCTGTGGATTTGAAGTGCTTTTCTGACTTGGTTGTTCAACTTGTTCAGTATTTTCTTGTCCTGTGGGGCTCTTGTATTGTGGTATCTTTTCTTGGCTTTGTTTTTTGTTCTGATGAGATCCATGATGTTTTCTGGGAGCTGACTGGTTGGGCGGTTGGTCGTGCTTTTGGTGATTGCTTCTAGTGCTTTTTTAATTTGGCTTGTTAGATTGCTTACTGCTTCATCTATTTCTTCTTTTTTGTGTATGATGGGTACAGGACCAATGCATTCTGGTAGGAGTTTAGCTAGCCTATCCCATGATATGAAGGTGTGCTGGTGGGCCAGTTGGTCTTGCGTGCCAAGTTTGATCAGGATTGGGTTGTGGTCAGATGAGAGTTCACTAATCGTCTCTAGTTTGTATTGATAACTGATGTTTCTAAGGATAGCTATGTCAAGTACATCTGATTTGCCATGAGGGCTGTAATGGGTGTTCTCAGTGGGTCCTGCTACCACAACTGAGTTAAGTGTTGAATAGTTGTATAGTATGCGTCCACTTCTGTTGTTGGTGGTGCTGAACCATGCTGTGCGTTTAGCGTTCAAGTCTCCTGCTATGATGATGGGGTCTGTGGTGCCAAGGACTGCATCCAGGTCTGTTGTCAGTAGAAAGTTGCTTGGTGAGTTGTAGGCAGCAAATATCTTGAGGCTTCCAGCATTGTTTGTGTGGACTTGTATTCCTGTGGTCTCCAGGTTTGTAGTCTGTGGGTTGGGATGTGGCATTGTGGTGGAGGTATGGTTTGATGTAGATGGCAGTGCCTCCCCTTCTGGTGCTGAGTCTATCCGTACGGTATATTGTGTATCCTCTCACTTTTGGGTTGCTGGCAGGTCTTAGGTGGGTCTCGTTGATCAGCATTATGTCCGGGTTGTGTCTTTGTGCGAATTCCTGTAGTTCTAGTGTCTTGTTGGTGAGGCCATTGGCATTCCAGGCTGCAATTAGAAGCGAGTTGGGTTTTATCTTTTTTTTTATTCATAATTCAGTGCTGTGAGTATGGAATGGGTTCCTTGCAGGAATCTCTTTGTGGAGGATGGAGTTGGGTTTGTTCTGCTGAATTCCTGCATCATAGTGGCTAGCGAGGCAGTCAGTATTGCTGTAACATTGGAGCCTATTTGATTGCTTTGTATTGTGTCCTTTGGGCGGGCTGCTTCTGCATAGGTCTTTGTGGAAGGTTGAGCCCTTTCCTGACTTTTATGGATTGGGTTTTGTTGGTTTGATGACTGTGCAGCAGAGATGCTTTGAGTGGTGGTCCAGATTGGGGGAGGTTGGACGGGTCTTGTAGTTCCGTGATTTCTGGGGTGGTGGTTGCATCCTTTGTAGTTTGCTGGGTGGGGACCTCCACAGTTGGCACATTTGGCTGGTGTGGTTCTTGGTTTTGTGCATGTAATGGTTTGATGTATGTCGCCACACTTCAGGCATCTGAACTCGGCTCTACACAGTCTTTGGGCATGGCCAAACTTTTGGCAACGATGGCATTGCCCTGCTGATGTCCTTTTCCTGAGTGGTTCTGTTGTTATCTTAAGTCCACAGACCGCAGTTATGTCATAAATTCGTCTTTGAGTGTTCTGGATCTCGACCAATACTAATGGCATCGGTTGTTTATCGGATCTGTACATCCGGCTGACTTTGATAGGTGTTAGGCCCTGCAGGGTAAGGTCTGCCGCGATCTCCTCAGAGGTAATGCCTTCGGTGACACCTCGCAGTACAACCTTTAGATTTCTTTCGCTGCTTAGTGCGAAGGTGTGGTACTGCAGTTTGTTGTTGTCCATCATTTTTGTTATCCCTCTGTAGTCTGTGACTGTTGTTGGTTGAATTTTTACACCTTCGTCGGTGTTTCTGGCCCAGGAGTATCCAATTTGATGTTCTCTCAGGTTTCTTGCAACTGTGGTCCATTTTTCCTTTTCACGGAGAATTACCTGGGGGACCTTTTTCCTTTTTTCCGGCACTGTTTGTGAGGGTGTTTCGTTTTCCATATGATCATCCTCGATTCTTCTTTTATTCGTTTGTTCTTCTGTGAAGACTGTCTGATTGTGGCTCTCGGGTAGGGAGATGGTCGTGTCGTTGATCTCTTCTACTTCGTCCTCTATATCTTCGGATTCTGCTGGTTGTGTGTACAGGTTTAGGAAACCTGGCCATTCCGTATCAAATTTTTTAAGCAATAATTTAAACAGTTTTAGTGCTTGCTCTTTGTTTAGATGCTCTAGCAGATCAATAATATTATCCATGTCTGTTTTATTCGTTGTTATATCTAGCAGGTGGTGATTGGGGAATTGTTTATGATCGCAATTAGAAATCCCACAGGTCTTGAGACCTGCCAGCAGAAATTTTGTAGCGGATATTGCAGATTAAAAGGATTGCCAGCAATATCGAGCGATTAGCTAAATGCGCAAAGCAATAGCATATGAAATTTCAGAAAATGAAGAACGCTTACCTCTATAAATATCATTCAAAACTATCGCACTGATCAAAACGCGTCACTAATACGCGAGCCGCCATTTGCATTCCACAACCCACTAAGAAAGATCTTAAAGTTCTTAAAAGAACTGGGCGATGGACTGAGTCCTTGACTCTTTATCCCGTCATCTGAATGAAGTAAATCTGTGTGAATGGAGTGTTATTGAGCTAAAAAGCTCTAGTCATGGCTGGGTAACGGCAATAGCCGAGCCTCAGTTAAAACTTCATTGGCTACAGCATTGCCATTTGTTGTCCTGGAAGTCCTAAAAAGGACTTTCAGAGACCTAATCTCCTTCCTCCAAATTCAAGAAAGATGTGCTTTTAAGTAGTGTATTAAGTCAACTGATGCATTTCTACGTATGGTGTTGTTGCTGTTATGCTAAATTTAAAAATAAGAAAAACATTATAATTTCAAAATTTAACCATTAACTAATGTAATTGATTTTGTAATTAAATTAATTATTTTAATATCTTTAACTTTATATATCTTATTAATCTGTTTGGAAGCTGTTTTTTTTTTCCCTCACATAATGAATGTGATAAGCTGGACAGGTAGAAATAATGTTTATATCGCTTGTTGTTATTTAAGTCATCTTGGTAGATCTTTCTTATCATAATTTTCTGCATGCACAGTAATTACCAATTTTCTTTACTTCTTTTAGCCGTATATGTGGCTTTATTTCTTGAGTTTGATTTTAAAAATATGGCTTTTAATTAGTCTATTCGAAGAGAAATATGGATCACGTTTCCTATGTTTACTGAAGTTCAAATATTGTTAGCAATTTGGTTTAATGGAGCCTCCGTAGCTCAGTTGGTTTTTCGTGTGCTATAAATTTACCTCCGTCTGAGACCGAGTAACTCTCGCGCAAGTGAAAAGGGAAAACGTGAATACACTCTATTAGTTCTCACAAGAGAGAGAAAGAGAGAGAAGTAAAAATTGCTAGCTCTTCTGCATTACACGGGGAGGATATGAAGGAACCATTTAAGAATGCTGCTGGTCAGTAATCGTCAATAGTGTTGATCACAATGGGAGAAACAGAGGATCTTTCAGAATTCGATGAATGGGTTATTGTTGGGCTCGTCTGGCTGTAGTCGCGATTTTGCAAACAGCAGAGCTGACTGGTTTTTCAAAAGGTGAGACGTCACGGGTGTTTAATCAGTGGAAAAATAACCCACACTTGCTTGTCTAAGAAGCACAATTGTGGTCCTAAAACAATCTGTCAGGAACGAGATTGCTATCGTCTCAAAGGCTTGTACGGACAAACGGAACTCCCGTGTGCAGCAATTGACCGAAATATTAATGAAGGCTCTTTCCGATCCATATCTCACCCAACTATGCGCAAGGAATTGAAGAGGATCGGTTCGCAGGCGCATGCCTATACGAAAATCACTTATTCCTGAGAAGAATCGCAAAGTTCGTCTACAGTGGTGTCAGGAACACCGTGACTGGACACTGGAAGACTGAAAAAAAGTCATGTGGTCCGACAAGTCATAGTAGACCTTGTTCTATACCGACGGTAGGCAGAGTTTGGTGGGAGCCCCATTAAGCAATGAACCCAGCTTGCCTTGTAAAAACAGGGTTCTGGAGGTGGTGTCATGGTGTGGGGACTTTTCTGTTGTTACGAAACGAGTCACCTGATATTGTTGAAAGGTCCGGTGATCTCCACGGAATATTTTATTAATGAATACATTGTTGCGGATCAAATCCATCCTGCAATGTTGACTTATCTAGCAGGTGAGCGATGTTTCATGGACGACTACTGTCCATCGAGCAAGAATTATTCACCAATGGTTCAGCTAGCATGACAGAGACTTCCACCATCTTCCCTGGCCATTACAAAGCCTGCATCTGAACCCTATTGAGAATGTATGAGACATGTCAGAAAAACAAATCCAGGAAGAAAGTCCTCTTCTATCAAATCTGCCAGTGAAAGCACTGTCTGGTGAGCGCGTTTTAGGTTTTAGACGTAGATGAGGTTGAACACCTTGTGGAATCTATACCAAACCACATGTGTGCTGTAATTCGGACTATAAGAAGTCCAACGCGAATATTAAATAAAAAGTATTAAATAAATAAATGCTATGACAAGAATATAGAGATGAAGCCCGATTAAAGCTAGATTTAAATTGATTAACCTTCTCTCTCTCTCTCTCTCTCTCTCTCTCTCTCTCTCTCTCTCTCTCTCTCTCACACACACACACACACACACACACACACACACACACACACACACATACTTAAATTAAAATTTTTCTTGTTTAAAATGAAAATCGATGGGGTTGTTTTAACTTTTGATCCACGGAGTCTCTTCTAGTATGAATGACATCCTGAATCCGAGTTCTTGCTTTCAGATATGAGAGAACAGTCGACTCGCTCTGTGAAGGAAGCTAACTTGAATGAAAGCACATTACAAACTTTCTGTTGGACGAGTAAAGACTGTATATAAGCGAATTTCCGATACTTAAGGATCACACTTCGTAATCAACTAAGAAATTATCATACTTTCAAAATCCTGACCGGAATCTCAACCTTTCATTGGGGAAGCTTACTCGCCATTGAATGTGGTATGACGGATAACTTTTTTTGCTACCATTGACTCGAAAATGATGTCATGTGACAAACAAATCAAGGGATTTTTTTATTTTTGAAATTATTAGATGTTGAAACTGCCGTAGTTCAATTAGAACAACGTGACATTGCACGCTTTGAGTGGAAAAGACACGAGCTCGATTCCCGTAGCGACAAAGGAATCGTTATCGATTAAAGGTGAGCTAGACGAAGATAGCAGGGTTTTTCTTTCTCCTGGAAACTCGACTTTGTCATCCCTCATACAGGCAAATCGGCCATGAGAACACACGCAATTTACAGACAAAACTGCTGCTGTTGGTAGTAGCAGACGGTAGATGGTGTTGTGTGTTGATGGTAGTAGTAATAGTTGGAGGATTGAGTAGGGAAGATGGCGAGTTGTGTAGAGCGGAGTAGAACTTCTCGCGATGATTCCTGTGACTCCTTGGATGTGTCACGTAATAATAATAACAATAATAAGACTTTAGAATACAAACTGATCGGCATTTGGAACACAATAGATCTGATATCACAATTATCAAACATCGTCAGGTTTGGATTATCGATATTGCAGTACCCAGTGATAACAACATTAACAACAAAGAACTAAAATTACTAAATATCGAGATCTGGCAATCGAATTTGGCCGACTGTGGCTTAAACACACCAAAGTCATCCCAATAGTTATCGGTGCACTTGGTGCAACTTCAAAGAAGCTGTCCAACTATTTACAGCAATTAAACATCAACAAAGTGACCCCATATGACCTACAAAAAACAGCATTACTTGGAACAGTCCATGTTTTACGACGCTACCTGACGATCTATTCTTAAATTCTTGGGTAGAATCTGAATTGTTCGGTATCACCAGTTAAATTGTTGTTTAAAGAATGTTGTTTTGACTGTGTATGAATTATGTGAATAAAATAATAATAATAATAATAATTTTTAAAAAATATATTATTTTTATTTAAAATCTACCAAAACTTTCGAAAAATTACTGAATGTAAATAGCATCCGAATTTTTAAAATTGTACTTGGAATCTTAAAAGTATTTTTTGTTCATGATTTTAAAATATGATATTATTTCGATATAACGATATTTAATATATAACGTAACTATATATTAAATTTTTATATGTTTATATATAAAGACATTTTATTGTGTGTGTGTGTGTGGGGGGGTTAAAGTGCATATCGTAAAAAAAAGTGGAACCTTTGATAAAGAAGCACAAAACTAAAACTGAACGAAGAAAGAAACCTGATTGGCAAAAAAAAAAAAAAAAAGACATCAAAGCTTTTGTAGATTATGTGCTTTAACGACATTACGAAAGATCCATTTATGTTACATGCCAGACAGCCAAACAACTTTCGAGAACGTAAACAGACGACAAATTCAGTTCAAAAATGAGTGTTGTCTTAGTATTGCTTACAAATGTTTGCATTTTTGCTTGGCTCAGTCATATCGGAGCCGTCTGTTCGGGGGTGTATTCATCAAGGTACGAACCCATTTAGATCTACCGATTGCCTCTGCTCCCAACACGTCAATGAAGCGGAATGAGTTGCTAGTCACGTGACTCTCTCTCTCTCTCTGTGTGTGTATGTGTGTGTGTGTGTGTGTTCCGAACTGCCACGTCATCGAACAATGGAAGATGTTATCACAGTCACAACACACTACATGGTCTGATGTGATACCCTCTACATCTCTCGTCAGCTTCTTTCATCCTCTGCCCCGCATCCTAAGAAGTCAATGACCCGTAATGTGCCCCAACTAATCCCCCCTTTCTTCCCCCCCTTCGGGTTTCACTTCCCACTCAATGAATCACTTGAAATTCTTCCTCATTGTAAAGGGACAATTTTATTAATGAAATGGTTCAGAGGTTTTGTTTTGATTCACTTTGACCGTCTGTTTGCAATTGTAGTACGCATTGCGTTTAGTTCATTGGGTGGAGCATTGGAGCAATTGTCATGGACGGGAGAAAAGGACTCCACTATAATTTACGATAGATTCAATCACGCATTTTGGTCGTCTCGTGTTTCTCCCTAATGGAAAACACTCGATTGTACCAAAGAAATGGAAAAAGCTAAGTTAACATTACAACGATGTTTAAGAGGCGATTAAAGAGTAGAAGTGTAACTAGCAGACCATGTTATGCAAATATTAGGAAATATGAGAAAGTATTGAACCCATCCGATATGAAATTCAATTCCATACTATGCTCTAATCAAGTAACAAGACTGATTTTCATACGTACAACAACGAATCGACCACAGCAGTTAGGATGCGTTCTTAGATGTCTTGGGAACAAAGTTTGCAGTAAAGAGTTGAAGTGATAGCATTCGGTGTATCGGGAGATGGCGATGCTTTTACTGAAGTATTCTTTGATAGAGTACTTTGATGAAGTACTCTTTGATATATACTCGTATATCAAAGCTATACAACATAGCTTTTTGAAGTACGATTTCAAAAGTGGAACCTTTGCAGTCAACTTCTGTAATACACGTGATCTTGTTCTCAACCAGTATTTTAACAATGCTTTATCTTCTCAAGAATGCTTTATACTCTGCAGGTGTGGACAATCCAGGATGAACGAATCAACTCATGCATAATGAAAGAGATGCACAGTTCTTGAGTTTCCTTGAGATATCCGTTAACCACGAACAGATAGATCGCTACTAAGACAATCTTTGAAGTCAAGCCTAAACCCGCAATTCATTTTTAGGATTGTATTTTATTACTTATAATTTTGTCACTGGTGACAATAATGAACATACATGCATTTGCAACACAGTATATATATTCCTTGCCATTTTTATTATACATAAAAAATACGGGTTCGAATATCTCGCCGTAGCCATGGATGTTTGCTATAGCCTTTCAGTGGGAGATGAATTTTCAGACTTTTCTTCAAAAGATGTCACGAAACTAATCTAATTAGTTTAATAATAGTGTTATCAGTGATAAATATAATGCGACTCTCACCAACGAATGGTTATAAATCTATACTACATCAGTACCCTTCGTGACTTAGAATTACCGGTATATATAGAGAGAAATATGAATTTTATTTCTATTTATTTTTTTATATAATCCCGGAGCTTTCCTCTAAAAATCCATGGAATGTTTTCAAGCATAGAGGAAAAAAAGCAAAAAATAATATGGATTCAATAATATTATGTAAACTGTAATATACTACGAAAATCCTTAAATATATCCTTTGAAATCGAAAAATTTCTTTAAGTTATTTCGATTTTATTAATCCGCCTGTTTTGCTTTTCTATACTGTCTATTAATAAAATATCAAGGTGGTTGAAACTGGCATTGGTAATGAGTGAAAATGCAATACCCTTGGAGGGTAATGGATGGCAATGCTGTAGCCAATGAAGTTTTAACTGAGGCTCGGCTATTGCTGTTACCCTCCTGCCATGATCAGAGCTTTAATTGCTCAATAACACCTTATCCCTACACTGTCCTCTACAGATAACGGGGAAGATGAAAAGCATTCTTGCTTCGCCCCTTTAAGCCAGTCCTTATAAGGACTATTAGAAACTGGCATTGGGAGTTTCAATAATTTCTTTCTATGCGTTAGTTTGTTTGGCGTGTATTTTGAATGGTTTAAGAAATTTCAAAGAGGAGAAGAGTTTTGCGAATGACTTTTGATGTGTTCGGAAGAGTTAAATTAAGCTGCGAATGGTGGCAAAAAATGAGTCTTGAAGGTGATGCAGTTTTGTATCAGTGCTCTTGCCAAAATAGTTCCTAGTCCTGCAGAAGTGCCAGCAAGGCTACGTTTTTTTTTTTTTTTTTTTCCCAGCTTCAGGTACTTCACATTGACAGATATGGAAAAACAGCTAAACGAGACAATGTTTGAGGAAGTATATCGTGAATTCATCAGACTAGGCGAGCTACTCAACAAAAATTGGCTAGGAAAGGTGAAACTTTATGATACGTTTCCCCAGGCAAGTGTCACAGACGTTGACGCCGAGAATATGGAAGATCAGTCAGAATCGGCAATCCCCACTTCTTCAGATTTTCAAGAGGTCGGCGACGTAAAAAGCGCAGAACAACAGATGAACCACTCAAAGACTTCACAATGGAACAAGATGGTTAAATTTTGAACTCCACTGCTTCTCCCAAAGAAAATGTGCCTCCGATTATATTAAGAGAGAAGCAGAGATGGGTAGATTTAAGATCAACAATGTCCAACCTACACATTGGCTATGTAAAGGCTAAAAATTTGGATGAATGAATAAAGATACATCCTGCAACGGTGATAGACTACAGGCGACTAACAAAAGAAATGGAGACAATAGAGGTATACAATATCATACCTTTTCGCTCAGCTCGGAAAAAAATTTAAAAGTGGTCCTCCGTGGCGTCTGTGAAGACATTGATACAAAAGATATAGCTACTGATCTTAATTTGCAGGATCTGCCTCCAGTTAAGGTCAGCAGAATGTACAGATCCAACAAGCCTCCCATGCCGTTAGTCCTTGTAGAGATCCATAACATATATAAAAACATCTACAACTTGAAAGCAATTTGCGGGCTCATTGTCACACCAGAGCCACTCCGAAAAAGGGCATCTTCTGGGCAATGCCACAGGTGTCAAAAGTTTGGCCATATCCCAGAAATTATGTAAAGCTGAATTTAAATGTTTGAAATGTGGGGACAGCCACCCAACCAATATCTGCACAAAGCCGAAAATCACCCCGGCTAAATGTGCCAACTGCGGTGGCCCTCATCCTGCCAACTACAAGGGATGTATTCAGCACCCAAGAACAGATGGATGGAAACAGCCAAACAGTCCTCCTCCTCCTCTAGTACAAGGACACCAGAGGCCCATGCACCACAACCGGAGGCTCAGGATTAACAGTCAGAGACCTTCAAAGATAGAGTGAACCAAAAGCAAACAAGAAGTTATGCTGACGTGGCCCGTACAAACAAATCAGCACCTACAAACCTAAGAGCTGTTATTACAGCCTCTCTAGCCAACATGCTACAAGACTACAGCTTGTCAAACCCTTCAGCAACCTGCACTAAAAGATTTCTACGTGAAACACAGGCCATTCTCACAACACCAATAGATGAGTAGAAACAAACTTATTCCAGCCTCTCTTCAGATCGTTGCATGGAATGCAAATAGACTAAGAACAAAATTCTGGAGCTTCAAGATTTCACCTACAGGTATCAACCAGATATACTAATTAGCGAAACACATCTAAGACCCTCAGACAACCCTAAAATAAGGGGATATCTCCTATATAGAAACGACAGGTTAATCTACTGAGGCGGCAGCACTGCCATCTTTATTAAAAATTACATCAAGCACCATTCTGTGAACAACCCTCCAACCACTAACCTTGAGATCACAGGCGTAGAAGTTTTCACCAGCTCGGGCAGACTTAAAATCTACTCAGCTTACAACCCACCCCTAAAAACTCTACTGAACTCTGATCTAAATGCCATCTTAGGCACCAGAGGGTCCACCATTTTTGCTGGGGATTTGAACTCCAAGCATCCTGCCTGGAATTGTAGAACCACTAAGAATTGTTGGATCCTTTCCAACTACATAGGATCAAACTATGCTCTTGTGGCAGGCCCCACCGGACTAACTCATCTCAGTACGTTTGGCAGTACCGACATCCTGGATATAGCTATCCTGCAAGATATTAAACTCCAATACAGCTTAAAATCATTAAATGGGTTATCATCTGATCACAACCCAATACTACAACAGATGGGAAGAGAAGAATACCTCTCTCCCCCCCCCTCACTCTTATATATGGTGGGAAAAATTGTCGGAAGTGTTCAGGGAGAGTATTGGCCCTGTTCCTCACATATTTACAAAAGATTTCGTAACACTCGTGCGCCACAAGATAAAACAATTCTAAACTGGCTAAACGGGACAGTGTGAGATGCACTCAAGTCTCACAGAGAGACCAAGTATGGGAAGAAAGTTACCGTCTATCTCACCTATTGATCACTCTGACTGGGGACTACTAAGAAATATAAAAAACAAAGGCAGATCCCTTCCTCCAATATTTTCTGACCAGGGTCTTGTTCACACCGACGCAAACAAGGCGGAGGTCATGGCAAAAAATTTGGAAGAGGAGTGCAAACCTTCATATGAAAATCTAGACTTCAATCACATATATAAAATTCACAAACAGGTCAGACACTCACTCAAACTTCCTGATACCAGTGCTGATCATATTGCACCCACATCACCTGCAGAAATATATAACATTATTAAACATTGAAAGAACAAAAAAAAGCTCCTGAAGCAGACGGAATTTCAAACAGGGTAATCAAGCTGCAGCCCCGAAGAGCTGTAGTGCACGTGACCATTATAATAAACGCAATCTTAAGATTTCACTATTTTCCTTCCACCTGGAAACTGGCCGATGTAATCTCTATGCATAAGTCAGGCAAGGACCCACAGCTACCTCAAAATTATCGTCCAATCAGTCTTATCTCCAAACTGGTAAGGTTGCGGAGAAGGTCATCCTCTCACGACTCCAAGCATTAGTAAATGAACTAAACATCCTTCCTAAAGAGCAATTCGGTTTTCGGCAACACCATAGTACTACACAGCAAATCCTTAAAATAGTGGTATATATTACCACTAGCTCCAACTGGCGTCAATATACTGGAGCTGTTTTTCTTGATCCATTCAATGCATTTGACAAAATATGACACTTCGGACTGCTACACAAACTTATCTCAGCCTTTATCTCACTGAAAATGGTACATTTAATTAGATCATATCTTCAATACAGAACCATTCAAGTTAAGATCAATGGTACTACCTCATCTCAGCGCCATATCTTGGCCGGAGTACCGCAGGGATCCCTACTGGCTCCATTGCTGTTCTCTAAATACATGTCAGATATCCCGCACAACCTAATGCCATCCATCATGGCCCTATATGCGGATGACACAGCATTGTTAACCAGATCTCTCCGGCCACACTTACCCAGGCAACACACCAAGGCTACGTGTGCAAAGGCATCTAAAGCCATCGCCCAGATGTACCCCTTAATTAACAGGAACAGTAAGCTAAATGTAAGAATTATGTCGAGCAAACTGCTCAATAAAACTCTACTCTCACTGTAGTCGTAATAGATAGCGGAGAATATGAAAAGCTTCTTGCTTCACTCCTAAAGACATTGATGTCATTTGTCAAACTAGCATTGTCGATTAACGGATTAGCGATTATTAATAGCATTATTAATTAATTAGTTGGAAATTCAATGTGCATTAGACCCAATACATATGAATGATGTATAATGCATTGCATCAGCGTTTTTACTGATGAGGAAACATTATCCACATATTGGTCTGCAGCAATCATGAATAAGTTAACCTCGTTCAATTTAATAATATTAATTTTATTAAGTTTAACTTATTTTGATTTAAGTAAATTAATTTAGTATTAATATATATAAATTGCTGCTGTAGGTAGGAACATTTCTGGCTATGAGTCATTCTTGTCATGAGACCAATTTCTTCTGATCATGGACATATGCGATCTTTCTCTGACATTCATCTTGTGGACAGCCTGCTGTCTGCCCTCCTAATGTATTTGTTTTATTTATTCACTACAAATGTTGACAATACCGTTGGTTAGTGTGTATCGATGTGAAAGCTCTTGAGCGATAGATTAGCGAGTCTATTATTCAGTACCGGTATCATGATCGAATAAAGAGGCCAATGTTCGTGCACAAACAATATGTTTACCTATCGACTCCTAGCACTCTCTTGGAAGAGAAGGTGCAAGGATCGTATTTGAATTTTGTGGGTTCGAGATTATCAAGGACATGAGGAACAATTAATATTTTTTTTCGTTTGATTGAATTTCAGTGGAAGATAGAAACAGTTGTCGGATAAAGCCCAAAATTGACAGACTGGTTTCTAAACACAAGCACAGATTTACGGCTGTCGTATAAGCTGATGTTGTATTAATCGACTAGCGACTATTAAGGCGATCTTTATAACTGTAGTAGAAAATCTGATGCGAATGAGCTATGTTCGTATAGTATTGTATAGTGTCAGAACGTAAGCTGAGCAAAAGATTCTTGGTAATTACATAAAACCACTAAATAAAAGTGGTTTTATGTAAACGCCTAAAATATAGATAAAAGCATGTAAATTTTATTGAATTAATATCTTCTGTGAGATGTCTGGATAGCCCTTCTATAGAAAAACTATCCGGACACAGTCCGATGTACCTTTTTGTAGACAGCCCGATGAACTACTGTAATAAGCTGACTTTTTCTAGCCCTTTCTTCAGCTGGTTCTCGACTTACTCATTTTTGGTTCATACAAGAAGTTTTTTTTTTTTTTTAAGATTCATGCTCAGTTTATTTAAACCCAAAGCTCAAGTAAAAGTGATTGTAGAATTCAGATTATTTCGGACAATAATATAGAATGCTAGTGACCACGAGATGGCAGCAGTTGTCCGCAGAACTCTCCTCCCTGGATATCTATTAAATCCTGATAATCATGAGCCAGCTTTTAGTGACGAGAAGTTGCAGATTGGCAGCCTACAGATCGTAGAAGTTAAGGCTAAACGCTTAGCCTTTTGGTGAAAAAAAGCGTTTCATGAATCATTTTATTTTAATATCCTTCAGCCTTACAATGAATTGATCAGTACTTTCTTGAAATTTAAAAGTATCTGTAAGTCCAATACTTTCTGGATGTTTATTCAGTCATTATTTTCACTAAAAGAATATTTGTTTACATCTAGCCTGCAGCAATACTTCGCTAGCAATTAATTCGCTAATCTTTTCTACAGTCTCCAGCATATCAATACTCTTTCGACAGTGAATCCAGAATTTAACACAATGCTCTTTTTTGCTTATTTTTATGTGAATAAAAGCGTCTAGTCCATCTGTTCTGTACATAAAATATCTCCTAAGTCTGGGATTATTAGCTGGTCTGAGATGTGTTTCCTTGGCTAGAATTATATCTGGATTATGCCTGTGTGCGAACTCTTGCAGTTCTAGAATCCCATTCATGAGAGGTTGTAAACCTACACCCTATGTCCAAAAAGAAACTGAACTTTTCGAAAATAGAAGAAACTAGTGGGGCCACCTGTATCTTTTTGTCGTCGAAAGCGGCAACCTTCATTAGTGTTGTGTCAACTGTTTATGGCATTTGTTTCATTAGAAGCCGAGTTATAGTGCCAAGAGCGACAGTGTGTTTTGACGAACGGTCGTCGTCACGATATTCATGCCGTACGCGACGAATTCTCGCTATCAATCGCTTCAAAACGTCGAGATAAAACTCACCATTGACCCATTTGGCCAGGCGGAACGAATTCTTTGTGGATAATGCCCTTGAAATCGTAGAAACAAATCAGCATTGTCTTTACTTTAGACTTCTCCAAGCGACTTTGTTTCGGATGCCCCTCTTCTGGTGGTCTTCACTCAGCACTCTGGTTTCGGGCTCATACTCAAAACACCACGTTTCGTCACCAGTAACGATCGTTTCAAGGAAGTTTGAGCTTACGAGCGGTTTTAATGAGGTCCTTGCAGTGTTCAATTCGATACATTTTTTGGTCGTCGGTCAACTTGTGGGGAACAAATCTCGAATTCAATTTACGAAGGCCCAAACTCTCGGTGAAAATGTTGTATACAGTTGATTTTCGAATCTCCATTTCATCTTCAGTCAATCTAAATGACGATTTCGGGTTTTCTTTGATGAAATCACGCACTTTTTTGATGTTAACTGCGTTCAGTCAGTTTTTGGACGGCACGGCTTTTCGTCGTCCTGAGGGGTCTCACGACCACTTTGAAATCGATTAAATCACTCGTAAACTTGAGTACGGGATAAGCATTCATCACCGTATGCTTTTTGATGCATTTGATGCGTTTCAGTGAAACCTTTACGAAGTTTAACACAAAAATCAATCGCAGCTCGCTGTTTGAAACTCATTTTCAGACCGTTCGTCAAAACACACTGTCACTCTTGGCACTATAACTCGGCTTCTGATGAAACAAATATCATAAAGTTGATACAACACTAATGAAGGTTGCTGCTTTCGACCACCAAAAGATACAACAGGTGGCGCCACTAGTTTCTTCTATTTTCGAAAAGTTCTGTTTTTTTTTTTTTTTTTTTTTGGACAGAGTGTGTATTGTACATTAATACCATTGGTGGCTAAGAATCACACAACCAGGGAACCCTACTCTAATGGCTAATCCTGGACCTTTTTCAAGCCGCTTCAGGCCTCCAGCAAGCGTTGTGGTGATATCACACCAGTCGATG
Source organism: Typopeltis vanoorti (assembly GCF_054136105.1). Taxonomy (NCBI): domain Eukaryota; kingdom Metazoa; phylum Arthropoda; class Arachnida; order Uropygi; family Thelyphonidae; genus Typopeltis; species Typopeltis vanoorti. Next base: position 21,140,089 of record NC_143565.1, on the reverse strand, counting down.
CAATTCATCTCCTAACTAAACACAATCAAAAACGTTCATATCCACAGATGTTGAAAGTTTTTTCACTTGGCTATACTATAAATTAAAGATGCCAAGAAATCATATACTTGGGATAATATTTTATACAAGTGTAAACAAATGAAGTTTGCATCATCTATAATATATTTCAGGACTGCGCAATTCGATATAGAGGCTAATGACTTCACATCATTTGCCTTAGTATATCATAATGTAACACGCATATCTTTACGGACATGTATAATGCTATGCATTATGGGAAGGGTCACTACCCAGTCCAGAGTCGACCTTTATTGAGGTCTCATCAGTGGGAGCCAGACCCAGAAGTGATACCAGTTGTCCAGTCGTGAAGTTACTTCACGCGCAAACTTTATTTGCTTATAGTTAGATTAAATAAAGTATGTAATTTCTTTATATCTTTAATTTATGGTATAATTAAATGCAAAAATTTTTAGTATAGATCTATATTCTAGAGTAATTTAGAAATAAGTTCAGACACCTTTTAAATATATGTATATGCAAATATGACTTCTATGTTATTTCAATTAGGATAGTTGTCGAAAGAATTCGATATGTGAGATTGATTTTGGTCTTTCGGGATAGTGAAGTACTCAGTGAATTCGGAGATGCAATTTGATTGATATGATATGATATATGATATATGATATAGATATATATAGAGGTAAGACTTTGATTTAGTTGCAATTTAGGAATAGTAGTGATTTCTGGAAAAGAAAATACGTCATTGGATTTTAACGGTAGCTATCGCAGAAAGCTAACTTGTGGAAAAATTTTCCAATTGCATTCAATACAAAGGAGTGCATTTTTGTTTGAGATTCACTCAGCGAAAAGTAAGGTTTCGCTATTAATTTTTAGTATTAGTAATTGACCAACCCCCATCAATACCTACTAGACTTAATTATTACCGAAATAGGCATCGATGCCCTGATAAAAACACTAGACAAAGGTCTGGCGCTAAGCCTACTCAAAAAATTACTAAAAAATTTGAAGTGGAATGGCCAGGCTATTTGAACCTGTACTCCACAACGAGAGATAATGAGGAAAGCGAGGATACTGCTAATACAGAGGAAAAATTGGATTTGGTGGTCTCCAATCCCGCCAGGGATCAAGGAGAGACCCACCCGCGGAAAATACGCAAAACACAGTCGACAGAATCACCCATAGATGAAGGTATGGAGGAATACGGACACAACTCTGACCCACCTGCCTCCACTAAAGAGAAATTGCTTCCAATTATCTTAAGAGAAAAGAATAGGTGGACAGAACTAAGGGCCACTATGACTAGTCTACAGATAGCATACACTACAGCAAAGAATTTAGACGATGGCATCAAAATCCATTCCGCCACTATAATGGCTACCGCAGACTCACAAAGGAGCTAGACAATAAAGGTGTACAATACCACACCTTCACCATCGACTCCGAGAGGAGCCTGAAGATGGTTTTTTGTGGAGTATCAGAGCACATACATACAGAAGACATAGCCGCCGATCTCTGCTACCAAGACCTACCACCCATCAAGGTCAGCAGAATGACCAGAGCAGACAAAAGTCCGATGCCACTTGTCTTAGTAGAGATCCACCAGGCATATAAAAACATATATGAACTAACTTCAGTTTGTGGGCTAAAAATCAGCCTAGAATCACTAAGAAAAAGAATCTCGTCACGACAGTGCCAAAAGTATGGTCATGCTCAGAGATTATGTAAAGCAGAATACAAGTGCTTAAAATGTGAAGAGAGCCACCGTACATATACCTGCACCAAGCCAAAATCCACCCCGGCTAAATGTGCAAACTGCGGGGGCCCGCATCCAGCAAACTACAAAGGATATATTATATACAACACCCAAAAAGCAGACTATCTGCTCCCTCTACTAATCTACAAAAACCAGCAGCAGTAGCTCCAACTCCTCAATCCTCCAGAGGTCGACAAAACACGATACAAAACCAACTGCCGCAACCAGAAGCCCCGATCGAAGCAAACCTCAAACGGCAGACGAAGTCCTACGCAGATGTAGTCCGCTCAACAAAAGCCACTCAGGACCAATACAACCCAAATTTAACAGCCGTCACCACAAACTCCCTTGCAAATATGCTGCAAGACTTCAGCAAATCTAACCCCACATCGGACTCCAGAAAAAGGTTTTTACAAGAAACCCAACCCATCCTAGCAGCTCTCATAAATGCATAAAAATAAAAGCACTCCAGTTTCCCTACAGATCATCGCTTGGAACGCGAACGGACTTAGAAACTTATGCAGCTTACAACCCTCCATCAAAGAATCTACTATATTCAGATCTAGATGCCGTCCTGGGCAATAAAGATCAAGTCATCATTGCCGGTGACCTAAACGCGAAACACCCGGCATGGAACAGTAAAACCACCAACAGAAACGGCTACACACTCTTCAGCTACTCCAGTTCAAATAATGCAGTGGTGGCAGGGCCTGCAGAACCAACACATCATAGTACGTATGGCACAGCCGACATACCTGACATTGCTATATTACAAAATATTAAGCTACAGTATAGCCTAGACTCTTTAAATGAGCTGACGTCCGATCACAATCCAATCCTGCTCCAGCTGGGAAAGCAAGAACAACTGCTGCCTCCTCCCCATTCCTTCATCTCATGGAAAAAACTAACAGAAGTACTGTCAGAACACATTGGACCTGTCCCTCACACTAGATCCATAAAAGAAATTGAAAATGCTGTCAGAAGCCTGACCCAGCGGATCAACACAGCCATAAAGGTTGTCACCTCTACCAAAGCCACTCTTAAGCCAAACCGACTACCCGAAGACATCATGGATTTAATTAGGGACAAAAACAAAGCGTGGAAAAGGTACCACAACACCCGTGCACCTCATGACAAAAAGATCCTCAATAAACTGAACAATGAAGTTAGAGAAGCACTTAAAGCTCACAGGAACGAAACATGGGAAGCCAAACTAGCCTCTGTAATACCCGGCGAACACTCCATCTGGAACATAATAAGAAGTCTCAGAAACAAAAACAAATCTCTTCCCCTACTCAAGTCAGACATGGGACTAGTACACACGGATGCAGAAAAAGCTAAAGAAATAAATAGAATATAAAGAACCTATAAAAACAGTGTAGCCCTACATACGATAACTTGGACATCAAGCATGTCTATAAAATCCCCCTCCATGTCAGACATGCACTGAAAGTCACCGATACCTGCAACAACATACCTCCAAACACCTCACCAGAGGAAATCTATGAAGTTCTAAAGAAGCTAAAGAATAAAAAAGCTCCTGGCCCAGATGGCATATCAAATAGAATAATTAAACTGCTTCCCCGAAGAGCTGTCGTACATCTCACCACCATGTTCCGATTTAACTATTTCCTCTGCTATTGGAAAATCGCAGATGTGGTCCCAGTGTGGATCTTTACCCAGTAAACCAGGTAAAGATCCACACCTGCCTGAAAGCTATCGATCCATCTGCCTAATCTCAAACTTAGGCAAAATTACTGAACAAATTATCCTCTCTAAACTCCAAACCTCAGTAAATGAGTTAAATATCATTCCTAAGGAACAATTTGGCTTTAGACAACATGACAGTACTACTCAACAAATTCATAGGATAATTGAGTACATCACCACCGGCTACAATTGGCACCAGCACACTCGAGCAGTTTTCCTTGACATAGTGAAAGCTTTTGACAAAATATGGCACTTGGGACTACTACACAAACTCATTTCAGCAGACATTCCATCAAGAATCGTCCACCTAATTAAATCTTACTCCAGGACAGACACATACAAGTCAAAATAAACGGTACAGTTTCAAGTCAGCGACGGATCTGTGCGAGAGTTCCCCAAGGTTCCCTACTGGCACCGATCTTATTCTCGATATATATGGCAGACATCCCACACAACCCAATGTCATCCATCTTAGCACTTTATGCGGATGACACAGCAGTACTTGCCGGATCTCTACGACCACATCTTGTCACTAAAAAACTGCAAGAAAACCTACTAAAACTAAAACAATGGTTCTCCAAATGGAGATTACAAGAGAATCCCCAAAAGAGTATAGCGATACTTTTCAGCAGAAGATTGGCAACTCCCAAGGGGGACCTTTATCTATTCAACACCAAAATTCCTTGGCAAACATAAACAAAATATCTTGGGGTAATTCTTGATAAAAGATTAACGTTCAACTCACACATCAAAGCCTTATGCGCGAAAGCATCTAAAACCATCGCACAACTTTACTCTCTAATAAATAGAAAAAGCAAACTAAATACCAGAATCAAAGTTCTCCTCTACCTGCTTACGATCCGCCCCATAATAACATGCATCTCCAGCCTGGAGCCACACATCCAACACCCTCAGGCTGCAGAGAGTGCAAAATAAGTGTTTGCGCATGATCTTGGATGCACCGTGGTTTGTGAGGAACGTCAAACTGCATAGAGATACAAACATCCCTTACATCTACTCCTTCCTACTAACTACAGCGGAAAAATTCTTCTCAAAGATCTCTACACACCCCAACGATCTAGTTAAGCAGGCAGCAAACTATGACGAAACTGACCTCTTCAAATACAAGAGGCCAAAAGCCATCCTGAATACTTGCAACAATGACTAATCTCCGTGCACTCCCCAGGGTGAGCTCACAGCTCATAAATCTTTCCTTCAATTCATCCTCCCTATCAGACAACAGGGAATAAAAGCATCTTGCTTTACCCTTCTGGCCAATGATTTTTGTTATGTTATGTTGGACAGTTGTGACTTTCTGAGTGGCAAAGATTTAGGAAGAAAAAAAGTCCTTTTTAGGACTTCCAGGGTAACGAATGGAAATGCTGTTGCCAATGAAGTTTTAACTGAAGCTCCTATTGCCGTTACCCAGCCATAACTAGAGCTTTTAGCTCAATAACATCCCATACACACACAGATTTTCTTCATTCAGATGACGAGATAAAAAGTCAAGGACTCAGTCCATCGCCCAGTTCTTTTAAGAACTTAAGAACTTGGACAGTTTTTCGGGTCTAACAGAAATACCAGGCAGAGGCTTTATCAATGAAGCCGCTGTTTTAAAAGCGTTTAAAGGATTGATAAAAACCGCAGAAAAAGTTGTCAAATAATAATGTAAATGTACAAGGTTGGATCTCCAGCGTTCGTCATTCACAAGAATAATATAAGTATCGTGTGGGGTCGCCTCCGTATCTGGGACATAAAATGGTCACACCAGACCAGCTAGAAGGCCATTGGGACATAGACGAGAACGAGAGAGAGCAGTTGTGCAACACATTGTAACGTCTGACAGAAGCAGACATCCAGGAAGACTGTGAGTGGGTTATGATGGAATTTCACAAACGGTTAGGACTTTGAGTCTCTTTTTTTTTTTTTTTTGTTGTTGCCTCATTCCAATGGCCTTATCAATAATTGTCAGTCCCGTTTTTGCAGTGTCGTTTTTTCCTTTCATAAGGCATATCAGGTTCCCTTCTCCTCAGACTAACTCCAGAAGTTACTTATTCCTTTTTTTGCTATTTGTTTTTTGAAAAAAAAAATAATATATATACCTTTTCGTTTTTCAACAGGCTTATGACTAGTCCACACAGGAGGGGGATAGACCTGTGAACCCGAGCTGCGAAGGCTTACAGCGAGGCGGTGCAGCTCCTTGTGGGCTGCATCACTCGGGCCAGGCTCTTCCCCCAATCTTTTAGTTCCAATTTGCAATTCACTCGCTCATTTCAAAAAGTTATTCCAGTTTCCCTCAGATCCAATTCAGAATTGATTTATTGTTTTTTTTTATTTATTTAATTTGTTTGTCTTCTCTTTTATTTGTTTTTGCTTTTAAAGATGTTTGACAGTCGAAAGCTGTAAGAATGTAGGGAGATGTCGGCAGATCTGTTTGGCCACAAACCTCTTAACAGGTTAAAAAGCCAAACAGGTCGACTGAAGCCTCTTTATCACCTGCTACTATCCTACTCTCCCTTTTTCTCTCCCCTCCCTCTCTCTCTCTCTACCTGCTGACCCTCAGCACAACTTTAGCCTCCATAGGCCGGTGATAAAAGATACGCACTCCCATTCTATCTCTCATCCTGAGATTTTTATTTAATAAGGTCAAAGCACCTTTTGGTAACTTGTTTTGGTAAAATACTTTATAAGTTCTGTATTACTTAAACCTTGGTATTTCTAAGCCTGGCTCCCACTGATGAGACCTCAATAAAGGTCGAAACCGGTCTGGGTAGTGGCCCCTTGCCTTTAATGCATAGCATCATACATCTCCTCAAGGAGATGTACCTTGCATTAAGGGTAAATACTAAGAATAGTGATCACAGCTTATTCCACCATTACCATGAGTTGCCTAAGACTTGCACTACTTGCAGGCGCAAACTTGACTTACTTGTCTGTTTGCTTATTTGGTAAATGGATTAAAACCAGGTTTATATTTAAAATAGCTTGGTATCTTTAACATATATATATATGAAACAGAAGTACACAGCAAATATTTTTTAATTAATAGTTCGAAATATAATTCGTCAATATATATATGAAAGCGCAGTATCTCTTGTGACGAATTATATTTTCAAGTATTAAAGAAATATTTGCTGTGTACTTCTGTTGGATATCACGTTGATTCTTAGGATGTTGTACATCTTTTCGATAAGTTGCAAAAAAAAAGCAATTAAATGAAGTGCTGCTATTACTCAAATACAAAGACTTTTTCAATAACACTTGTTGCGATAACTAGCATCTATTGGTTGTGATATATCTTCCAAAGCCTCGTCGTTAAAAAAGGTAAGAAAGAGAGAGAGAGAGAGAGAAATATTGACAAAGATGAACAGAGTAGCAAACAATGGTAAACGTTGACAGTGTTAAAAACAAAATAGCTTACGCCTGATGGATGAAGGAAAACTGGTCACTATAGTAACAAACATAGGCTGGTTTATTGTGATGTGTTCAAGACATAAAAACAAAAAGGCAACTTAAAGATCTATAAACCTATAAGGACCTATCTTGTAGGTGATTTAAGAGTCAACGAAAATATTCTTGGAAAAGATAACCGAATTTTGAATGATAATTTGGGTATGGCTTTTAGAAAAGACAGACTAGATGATGTAATGGAGATATGTGTACTCTATCAAGTAGGAAAAGACGATAAAATCTCTTTCCTGTTGTGTCTGATAGCTTTATTTCATGTTACACACTTTGCAAGGCGTTGAAAATCAAACAGTTTTCAATTCCAAGTTACAACTTCGGTAATTTGGCTTTATCGAAACCTATCTAATGCCGTGATAAGCTGGTTAATTCGAACTCCATAATCTGTCACTTGTGCGTATATTCTCTGTTTGTTTATCAGAGGCAACGAACCTTAGTTTATAGTAGGGATAAAACCCTAAATGGTAGTTTCGCTTCGGAATCCACTGTTAATGTCCCTTAAGTAATCAATAGGTATTTTAATTAGTTTACTGGCTGCACATTATCGGTTTCACCGTTGTGAACGGAATTAATTTGAATCTAAAAAAGACACATTAGACGGTTTTGGGAGTTTATAGAAAATCAATCTTATTGATTTTATATAAATATAATAATTGATATCGTCAACAACAGCTTTTGTCTTTCTCCTTTTAATAATTTATCATTTCAGTCCATATCAATTAAAGCATTAGCTTTTTAACCGTTATGTTCTCATTTGCATATCGTTTCTGTTTTGAAATAATGCTAAGCCTATTTCTTGCCGACTAATTTCAGTCTTTGTTGCGTAGTCCATCGTCACCCTTTTATACTGGAAAAGGTTGAAGAAGAAACTAGCTATAATCCCGTTACTCTTCTTGAACTCAAGAAAAATACTACAACCATCTGGACAATGCACTCTGTTCTGAAGTACACCATAAAATAACATTACAAGTCCCTTTGCCGCTTTTCCCATCCCACTGGCAATGTGACTTCTCATATATGAAATTGTATTTTTTTTTTAATAAAAATTCAGATTAAATCTTTCGAAGTTTAGGCCTTCCTTCTATAAGAAAGGCCTAAACAGGACTCGCGAATAGGAAAATACCATCAGCAGCGAGTCCTGTAGACAAGTTTCAGTTCGTATATCTATGATTAGAGACGTGATGTTCCCCACGTGTGTGTGTGTGTGTGTGTGTGTGTGTGTGTGTGTGTGTGTGTGTGTGTGTGTGTGTGTGTGTGTGTGTGTGTGCGTGTGTGTGTGCGCATTTTCCTCCCAATAGTAACCCTACCAGGAGGTAATTTATTCCTACATGCTCCATTGCATACAATGCATATATTACATGTAGCTTCCAAGTACCGATTAACATTTACATTTCCAATTTTGTATCAACATTCATATTTACATTTATATTTTTACATCTATATGTACATATTCAGACTTTTGCATCCATATTTATATTTTTATATATACATATATTTACACTATATAATTCACACAATATCAGTAATTTATATTCAGCTGGAGTCCGCTTCTGATGCTAGGAAAGAATTCTTTTGTTGATGATCCGTTTTTTTGATGTTTACCATTCTTCTTCTTCCCACAAATGTGTGTGTGTGTGTGTGTGTGTGTGTGTGTGTGTGTGTGTGTGTGTGTGTGTGTGTGTGTGTGTGTGTGTGTGTGTGTGTGTGTGTGTGTGTGTGTGTGTGTGTGTGTGGTTTGGACTGTACATGAAAATGAGAGAGAGAGAGAAAGAGCAAATAATATAGAGACCTGGTATAATTTGTCTGCCCCTTTGACCAAGCGATTAGCATATCCACTCCTCAACAAATCAATTACAAAATTAAATTTAAAAACATCCTTATCCCACTCACGGTACTTAATTTACTATCACCTTCATGAGTAGGAGTTATTGCATTCAAAACGTCACTTTGATGACTAGTCTAATGCCTTTCCTGAATGTTGACTGATAAGCTGACAGAACAACATGGCTTGTTATTGCATTAGGTTATTAAATGTTTCTGACTTCTATTCAATTTCCTTCACAAAGGATCGAATGAGATTTTCATTTCTATTTCTTCGGTTATTTCATTTTTTACCCTTAAAATTATCCCCAAACCAAGACTGTCGACGAGAAAGTTGAGTGACACTACTAAAAGATTGGAGTGATAGTACCTTTAATTCAAACACATCGCCGTATCTCTTTCACCTCCATTTCTCTTTGTAACACGTTCATTTATTCAACTACCGCACTGCCTACCACAGACTCCACTAGGGATTTGTAAGGTCTAGTGGTGCAGTTTCCCCCTCTCACAATTCCCAAATCCCCTATTGTGCCATATATAGACACCACTATCGATTATCAGCTTTTAGAAGGTGTGGACTACGACTGCAAGCGAAGCTAAAACTCTCCGATCGAGCTAACAGAATGATACAGTCCCTTGCACATAAAGTTTTTCGACCATCGCGTGGCCCCTCCTCATCCCTCCCCTTCCGTATACTCTCATCTATCCATACGGATGAAATATTCATGTTCGGCTATCACTTTGATTTAATTTTTACGAAGTTATATCACGTGTCAAGGTTAAGAGCGGAGATGCTCACAGCCCTACTGTTTTATGGGAAAACATAAACCCAAATGAAGTGGTCTCTAAGCTGAAACTAGGGATTCGTAACTTTGCAGTTAACTACAAATTTACGAGCACAAGAGTGGACATCAAGCAGGCTATTGTGATAAATGGATACTTGTGTGGCATCCAAGTCACTTATTAATTGCGATTCGTATGAATGATGGCCGAAAATACACTACTATTAATAATAGTAGTTTCCCACATTGTTTAGTAGGTACTAACGCCATCTACCGATAAAATCAAACATACACCACTGAAAATCTTGGAGATGTGCAATGTTTGAGTAACCAGTGAAACTAACTATTAATGGCACGTGTATGTGAAAAGTTGGTACAAATCGCTTTTACAAATATCTCGTCTATTAGGCAACCATTACGGTTAGAGAGAGGGACGCTAGTCCAGAACGAACGTGCGGGGGGGGGGGGCGGATAGACTAATGAGAGCTTCAAGGATCGGAACGATTATCTGTATTCTGTCTATCAGTGGTGTCATGTGATATACAAGATGGATGGCCATGACTGCCTGATTGGCTTCGCCCGGACGCTATGACGTCATTATGACTAATGATGCACTCGTTATCCAACAGGACAAGTTTATACTTCTAGCGCCATCTGGTAATAATTCTTGTCATCAAATCTGTAAACGAGTTGAACGCCCTCTAGTGCATAAACTAAGATATAGTGTATGTGCGTATATATAGTTTCCTAGGTTTCTGTTGATTTCGTGTGACTCATCACCAAAGTATTCGTCTAATATACAAGAATAAAGGTAACTTCATCCCTTAGGCAGAAGATTATAGGGGGTCCTTGGTAATCCGATAAAAAGAAGCAGCAAATATACTTCTGGTTATCGTTGTGTGCGTGTGTGTCCATGATACCTAGTTATTCCAGGTGCATGACTCTATCAACCTTTTAGCATCTCCCTTATCGATTAATACTCGGATTAGTCGTTAGTTTGTTGTAATGAAGGCCGCCAAGTTATTTCGAGAGAGTTTATACTTAATAAAGTAGGATTTGACGAATAAACGACCCCTACCTACTATAGAAAGCATAGTGGTACTAATCCCCCCCTTCAGTAATGGGGAATTATTACCTTGTTTGACCACAGGGATTACATACAGACACGCCACCAAGGAAAGCCATCATTTTTCGCCTACCTTCAAGTCATATAATGGAAAATCGGGATAGCAGGAAGATGGTAATGGATTTGGAACAAATAAATGGATCGAGGTTTCTGTTTTACTCATGGGGAACATCAATGGAGGTATTAGCTACACCGCTATTTATACGGCGGTAAGTTATCGAGAAAAGGAAGTATTAATCCATTGAAGTAAAGAATAGCCGAGGAAAGAGAGATGAGTAAAGGTTTCCATAGAGCAAAATACAACCGTTGTTAAACCAATATATAAATACATTTTTAAAGTAGGTGATAGAAATGCTGCGTCATAGGTAACCCAGCATAAATAATCATATTAATCACGAAGAATACAAATAATTTAAATTAATCATGATAATAAGTGTATGTAATCATGAGTCCATTAACCATGAAAATAATATAATAACGATCCAATTAGAAATGATAATAGTGGTCATCATTATTCATTTGGCCATGATAATAAGATAATCATGACCTGTCGTGCCGTCACGATTCCGACAGTCATGATCATAATATTTTGTTAAACATGATTCATTTAGCTACCATGGGAATGATGATAAAGAAATACGAATTACCTTATCATTAAACATAATAATCATGACTGCCAGTCATCATTTAATTAGCCTTTGTAGCTATGAGCATGAGCATCAGTTTCGTTAGCCATAATAATATTGAACATAATCATGATTCAAAGCTGCGATGATCATGATATGCTCATGATTCAATTAGCGAATATGACCATGGCATGCTCAACATAGCAATCATGCTTCTGTTTGTTATCATGACTGAGAATAGTTATTCATGACAGCCAATTATAATAATCATGACATGAGTGTTTTGTTTTCATTACTATGATCATGTTATCATTATGTCAGTTTATATTATGAATAAAGGAATCGATGCTGATATCACAGATAGTAGTTGTGTTTAATCATAAGATACCGATCATTGCAATCATGTAAAAAATATGATCCCAATGATTAATGATCATCTATTTTAAAATCTGATTAAAACGCAGACACAAATTTCTGATACTCATTTCTTTTATCAAGATATATCTTGATTATTAAAATACTACCGTTCTTGATCATGATTGCTGTCCTTGATTATAATGCTCAGCCTGTTCTTGCCAGTTATAAAATGAAACTTGTTCTACTGAAACATTCAAGACAATTAATACTGCTAATTTATCAGCAGTATTCAACGATCCAACAAGAAGTTAACACTTAATTAATAGCAACATAATATTAAACATTTAAAGGTGTATAAAATATCATACAATTTTTAGAAAAAGTTTTAGAAAATTAAAATATAAATTAAAATTTTTATGTATAATATAAATTAAGTTATAATTTTATAAGAAAAATAGAATATAAATAAATAAAGTGCATAAAATTCTTATGCAAAATATCACATCTATTTAAAAAGATCACACAAAACTACAAATGTGTGTGTACATCTAATCCACGATAGATTGATTTTACAAAAGAACTATGTAAATCGAGACTAGTATTTCTATAGAAAATGAGGGGATAGACGTCGTAACACGCAATGAAATATTTATGTATTTTTAAAATAAATTTAACACCTTATTTTTATGTCTAGAACACAATAAAAATTTAAGGATAAAAACGAGATATAAAACAAAATAAGTACTTTTATTTAAACACATTATAATTAAAGATGCATTGCAGTATATTGCAGTATAAAAGCGATGTTTGAACAATTGTCTCTTTAAATTATTTTCACTCAATTTACGTTAAAATAATACATACATACATACATATATATATATATATATATATATTATTTTAATGTAAATTGAGTGAAAATATACTGCAATATATATATATATATATATATATATATATATATATATATATATATATATATATATATATATATATATATATATATATATATATATATATATGAATGACTAGAACCGAGATTTAATTAAAAAGGTTTTAATATAAACACACTACTAGTTTCGTCCTGTAACAGCCTTCTTCAGGTGACATTATAAAAGAAAAAACACTAATAATGTATAAAGACTGTCTATGTTGTTCATAGTCTTTTAACCCTCAATGTTTAGTGTTTTTTCTTTTATAATGTCACCTGAAGAAGGCTGTTACAGGCCGAAACTAGTAGTGTGTTTATATTAAAACCTTTTTAATTAAATCTCGGTTCTAGTCATTCAATTTTTTTCATAAAACTATGTATGTTAACCGAGTCAATGATCATTCTGTCATATATATATATATATATATATATATATGTGTGTGTATGCATTTTAACGTAAATTGAGTGAAAATATACTGCAATAAATATATATATATATATATATATATGTATGTATTATTTTAACGTAAATTGAGTGAAAATAATTTAAAGAGACAATTGTTCAAATATTTAAATTATTTTCACTCAATTTACGTTAAAATAATACAGTAGTACTTACATTAACTAGCGAAACATTTATATGGTTATAATAATAGATCATTTAAATCCACACTGTATGGATTGTAATATTATTTTACGGTTTAATTATCACATCAAAAAATTGCACGCACCTATTTTGCAGACTGGTATATCAGTATACCGTACGAGTCGACTAACAGCTTAGTAAATGCCTTAATAAATAAATAAAATAAAATAAATGAAAAATTATCATGACCTAATTAAACTAGGTTTAGAAGCTTGTAGTCACACACCTAAGAGTCTGTGTTTCTGTATTACACACAGACACACACCTTCCAATGTGTGTCTGTGTGTAATACACCATTAATATAAACTGATCATTCACCATGAATTAAAACACATATAATGTAGTTTCGAAAATTTGGTCCAGAAAAAAACCCAGGGAAACGGATGGTAATGCTGTAGCCAATGAAGTTCTGTAGCCAAATATTTATAATACCTTAACTGTTCCACTCATTCGTTATTCCCAAAGAAAAAAATCTAGCTCTCACCTTTTTGTAAATCGTACACATACTTAACTTGCACGCATGCCCATGTGTTCTCTTACCACCTTCCATATAACGAAAACTGTCATCAGTTGATAACCTATACCCTTTCAGAAGCATATACTGCACCCATTCCACAGATTCTTGATCCCTTCCCCCCCCCCCCCCCGAGCCCGGTGGACCAAACTCTACGCACTTTGTCTAGATGCGGTCGTCTAAAACCTTACCTATCGTTACAACGTTCCAATTATTATTATCAATAATTAGTCCTTATAAGGACTGGCTTAAAGGGGCGAAACAAGAATGTTTTTCATCTTCCCCGTTATCTGTAGAGGACGGTGTAAGGATAAGGTGTTATTGAGCTATTAAAGCTCTGGTCATGGCTGGGTAACGGCAATAGCCGAGCCTCAGTTAAAACTTCATTGGCTACAGCATTGCCATCCGTTACCCTGGGAGGAGCCTACCTCAGCTAGTTGATCAATAATTACGCAAGACGCAAGACGTTGCTGACTATAAAGGTGAAGCAAAATGCTTTTATAATCCCTGCTATCTGATAAGGTTGCTGTGTAGGGAAACGCTTATGAGCTAAGTGCTCTGCCTGAGTGGGTGCGATTTAAAGATCTTCATTTGGAAGTAGGATGACCTTGGGTCTCCTATATTTTGAGAAGTCTGTTCCATCATAATTTGCTGCTTGTTGCACCAATTCATTTGGATGTGAAGAGGATGCTGAGAAGAACTTTACTGCTGAAGACTGCAGGAAAGAGTAGATGTAGGGGATATTTGTATCCTGGTGGAGTTGGACATTTCTGATATACCATGGTGCGTTTAAGATCATGCGGAGACATTTGTTTTGCACTCTCTGTAGTTTGAGGATATTTGTACTTGAGGTGTGGCTCCAGACTAGGGACGCGTAAGTAATAATGGGTCGAATCAACAGTTGATAAAGGAGCAGTTTTATTTTGGTATCCAGCTTGCTATTCCTATTGATAAGAGGGTAAAGCTGTGCAATGATTTTTTATGCTTTTGTACATGAGGCTTTTATATGTGGATTGAAGGTTAGTTTTCTGTCCAGCAATACACCCAGATATTTGTTTGGCCTTCTTCTTTCCAGGGAATCTTGATAATAATCAATAATTATTAGTCCTTATAAGGACTGGCTTAAAGGGGCGAAGCAAGAATGCTTTTCATCTTCGTGTAGGGATAAGGAGTTATTGAGCTATTAAAGCTCTGGTCATGGCGGGAGAGTAACAGCAATAGCCGAGCCTCAGTTAGAACTTCATTGGCTACAGCATTACCTTCCAAGGGTATTAATCCAATGTTTAACCAGTGTTGATTTTTTCACCATCAACCAACAATTATAAGGACTGGCTTAAAGGGGCGAAGCAAGAATGCTTTTCATCTTCCCCGTTATCTGTAGAGGACAGTGTAGGGATAAGGTGTTATTGTGCTAAGCTCTGATCATGGCAGGAGGGTAACAGCAATAGCCAAGCCTCAGTTAGAACTTCATTGGCTACAGCATTGCCATCCATTACCCTCCAAGGGTATTAATCCAATGTTTAACCAGTGTTGATTTTTTCACCATCAACCAACAATTAGCCTAAACAAATTATCATTTTAAGGATTTTATGAATTAAATATAATGGTGTATTAACATATCTTAAAGAAAATCTGAAAATTTAAGAATAACAAAACAATATTTTTTTTAAAATAGAATATTATAAATTATAATAAATTATATATATTTAATTTATTTTAACATTGGATGCAAATGAAAATCGGATAACAAATACTTATATAATTCTGAGTAATCAATCTGATGAGGATGTTAAGATGCTTCTAAACTAGTCAGTACTTCATTCTGCAATAGCCAGTCACGTGACGTTGCCAGTGGGAGTCTCTTCGTATGTTTGTTTCTTCCTAAAAAAAAAAAAAAACTGTTAATCGTGAAACTTCAATCTATACCTAGTACCTAGACCTAAGCCATTCTTGGCTTTAATTGTAGCAAAATTTATAACGAGTAACTATGACAACCGCAATTTTTTTTATTATTTATTTGCTTTTCAAATAAACCGAAATCAACATTCCCTGATGACGTATTTTCTACGTTACAACCAGAGAAAACATGGTGTTTGTTTCTAGGGAAACACAACCATGTACGCTATCTTGTAAACCTAGCTGATGTGTTCGCTTTTTTTTTTTTTTTTATTTGTTTCGTTGACAGCTGTTAAGGAAAAAAAACAACAACTTGAAATATCGGAGCTACTTTCTCTGCCAGCAGCGTTATGAGAGAAATGCGCCGCTTATCGGTAGCGCCCAGTCATTGTGATAAGTTTCAAAGAAACGGAAGATTTAGTATCGTAAACCAGCAATCAAGCAAAGGCACACTTGGAGTTTTTTTTTTTTTTTTTTTTATAACCAGAATATTTTTTTTTTTTTTTTTTTTTTTTTTGAGATGAATGAACGCAAAAAAAAAAAAAATTTCTTGTAAATTTTTTTTTTCTTGCAAAAGTAAGAAAAAAAATTGTTTTGGTCTTCAGAAAGCCGACTGCGTATCACTGCATCAATTGCGTATCACTCAGTGGTAATGGAAAATGACTTCTATCATAAGCATATCATTTAACAAGGTTTTATTTAATTACAAATCTTGTAAAAATTGATACACACGCCAACCATAAGTCACGCAGTGAGAGATATACATGAAGGGATTTACCACATTTGTTTATAATTTATTCCAATGAGAGGATTGCCTCGTTGTAAAGCGATGCAGTCACTGTGGTTTGTGAATTAAGTGAGGGAGCTCACAAGGCGATTATAGACTACGGAAGACACGTGTGAGGGAACACCGAACTAATGCACTTCTACACAATAATCGTAAGTCAGCTTTATAGCTACACCCGTAACTGTTATGGAGCATTAAGAAAATTCTGTATATAAATTTGTATATTCTTAATTGGATCTTATTTGGAAGACGATGCTCTCAAGAAAAGGCAAGATGTTGGCCCACTGTCTCGTTAAATGCTACTTACAATAAACTTAGAAGAAATTAGTACCGTAATTCACGAAAATAAGAATTTGGAAAACGATTTAATTTCTCATTACTATAAATCAACAATAGGGATCTGTGGGATTTACAATCCCCCATCTCCCAATCGAGAAATGTTATTTTAAATACATGGAGGAAAGTTAATTTTATGTTTATACATACACTAACGGACCAAAATATTATGACCACCTACCTAATAACGTGTTGGGACTTCTTCCGAGACAACTGCTTGCACCTGTCTTGGCACTGACTCCACTAGATCAGCGCTTCCCAAACTGTGGGCCGTTGCCCCCTTGGGGACCGTAGGTTTTGTTGAGGGGGACCGTGAAATAATGAAAACAAATTGAAAATGTTTTAAGACTAAGTAGATTTTTTTATCTTAAAAGAACCGTATTTAATTTTTTTATTTATTATTTCTTATATTTTAATGGAAAAAAATCACACATTGGTGCGGGTTCAAAAATTTTGCTTCCTGCGTATTTCGGCGCTTAATGAATATTAGTAAATATATGCTTATTCATATAAGTTTCATTTCAAAGTTGAAATCTAAGAAATGCAGTTACAAATATTTCATCTGATATTGACTTTTTGTGTAGCAGTATTGAAACACATTATCGCATTAAATTGTATTAAACTTCTTTTATGCTTTTAATTATTTCTTTATTATCAATCGTTTTACGTTTCATGTGCTTGTACTGCAAATGTACAATAGCAATATATCTATCTATATAAAAATATGAGATAATGTGCCATGTCAAATGTGTATGTAAGATGCTAAAAATGTAATATTGGTTTGATTTTTGCAATATTCGCTGTGTATGTTTGTATTGAATATAAATACAATAAATATTATAATAATAAATGTATATATATTACTATTTTTTTTTTTTTTCGAGGGGCCGTGAAATATTTTAATTTTTCTAAAGGGGGCCCTGACATCCAGAAGTTTGGGAAGCGCTGCACTAGACCACAGACGGTCCTGAGGTATTTTGGACCAAGTAGAATAACGTCCTGGAGGTCAGCAAACGAGTCAGTGGATGCTGTATTTCATATTATCCTACAATTGTTCGATGAGATTCAAATCAGAAGAATTAGGCAGCGAGGGGAGCTTTTTATTATTATTTTTTTATTTATTATGATTCTTAATAATAATAATAATAATAATAATAATAATAATAATAATAATTTAATAATAACAACAATAATAATAATACTTATTATTAAATTATTATTATTATTATTATTATTATTATTAAGAGAACAAATGAGCCACAGTGTCGCTACGTACAGTGGCGACACTGTGGCTCATTTGTTTCACTGCTACACATTCGAGTGTTGAGATATAAATCACGTGCCGAAAGAAAATGCATATTATTATAATAAATTTAAACGAATTATGTAAAAGTACTTTTCTAATTAATAGAATTCTTAATTTATCGTATTCAAAATTGTATCTGAAAAATTATGAACTAAAATATAAAAAAAAACATTTATTTGTTTTAAAAAAAGTGGGAAAACATTAATAGGAATACGTTTTGAACCCCTAATGCAAATAATCTTTTAAATAAATAAAATGAAATACTGCAATAACTACACATGCCGACGCTGAGAATTTCTCAGCATTGCACTACAAAAAATTAAAGACGATACCCAATTCGAAACGCATATTTGCTTTGTTTATAACACACTTGAGTGTTTCCCCAAATACAGATTGGTGCGGTGTGTCGGTTGACAGGGTCTGTCATCGGTCACTTACAGAGGTTGGAAGGTCATGGGTAGTACGGAAAATTCTTGCGTCGATAGAAATAGAACGAATGAATGGGTGCCTAGGTTGATTGATATTCCCCATAGTCACCATAATTTCCTTTATCCTCCAAATGTATCTTCCCAAATGTCCAGAAGGCGATTTTCCATCTATTCATGTTTTTCATTATAATATAAATAGTTTATTATAATCTGAAATAGTTTATTATGGCAAAGAATTAATGTCGATGTATGTAGATTGCTATTCATATCTAAAATTGCTTTATCTAAAAAAAAAAAAAAAAAAAGATAAATAAACCAATTTACTTATCTTTTTTAACATGGCATTTCCAAGCCTGAAAAAATTTGACAGCACGTAAAAAACCACCCTGCATATATTAGCCCTTAAAATAATCACTCTTATCCCGTCTCCCACTGTCATTAGGATTATCTGAGCAAACCTGCGCCCCTAGCGGAACTTTTAGTAACTACTTTGTGTTTATAATAATTGTGGAATTAAAAAAAAAAAACTAATCTCATAACAATAATGCAAAGAATTTATTTATTTTTTCATTTATTGTATAACTATTTCGATTATTATTATTATTATTATTTCCAGCTTTAATGCTATTTGGCGCGCCTTCACGACCACATCTACCTACGCAGATAGAAGGGGAAAGGGTTATTAGCCTGTAAATTACCGTGTATAAAGTTAAGATTTATTTTCTCAATTTTCAATACGCGGGCGTGTCTCTTTCTTGGCGTATTATAGTCGTGTCTTGACGAGTGGAGCCGTGAATTGACAGATGATGCATGACTTCAGTAATCTCGTCTTTCACTCGCTCCTGCTTTCCTGTTCATTTTTCTGGCTTACTGTCGATTTCACTTCTTCTTATGACGTATGTAAAGCCTTTTTGGATAGCGGAAACGATCCGTGTTTTTATAACATTGAAAGAAGGGGAAAGTAAGAATAAGTTAGCGATCATTACAATTTATATTTAATGAGTCACAAGCTAAATTCGCCCGTTACAATTTACATTCCCGAACTGGGGAAAAAAAAAAAAAAAAAAGGAAAGTTACATAATTTGATCTGGTGTACCAACAATGGATAGTCACGTGGTCATAGCTCGCGCAGCGTTGGAAGTTTATGATTCGTGAAAAAAAAAATGACAAGCGTTTTTTTTTTCCTTTCTTTTTTTTTTTTTGGCCCCTACATGTGGATAATGAAAATTTATTGTATTAAATTGTTTCTTTTAACAGTTCTAATGTATTTATTTTTAAAATAGCTGATACATTTTAAACATTTCTTTAAAAAAAAAAGGCATTCTTAAATAAATTCTACTAGCTATAAAAAAATTCACTCATCGCTACGTTTTTTAATGAAAATGATAAGTACTTCTTCACACTTTTCGCCTTGTAATTTTAATTTTAGACGCAATTTTAGTGATGATGAACTAAACCATAATGTGATTTAGCTCATTTGCAAGGAAACAAATGGGCTTTACTTAATTTAATTCGTGTGTATGTGTGTGTGTGAAAGAGAGAGAGAGCCTCAGTTACAAAGATTTTGCCTGGGGAAAACTGATTTGTCTAACATTTTCCATAAATGAACTCTTTGCCGTTCGCAAAACACAATCACATTTTGATGGCTCCAACACCTGCGAGTTGGTTATGAGCTCTGTATTACAGAGGGAGCTGTTGTTCTAACCATAATAATAATGATCGCCAAGCACAGAAATCTAGCAGATAAGCAGTAGTAATTACTAGCAGTTTAGCTTCGGGATGAAGGAGAGAGAGAAAGTGAAAGAAACCAAATGAATGAGTTAACACGCAGAGAGAGAGAGAGAGAGAGAGAGAGAGAGAGATTATTATGTTCATCCTTTATTCATAGGGGAAGCTGAAAGGAGCTCGAAAATTACGGTCTATTCGATTGCATTAACATAATAGCTACATTTTAAGGTAAAACACAATGATAAATTAATATACAAATTTTCCTGCTGATATTCGCCATCAAGCTGTAAAAAGAATTGCATGAACAATCCTTATCTTCCGTCCTTAACGTTGTAAGCCTACAAAGTCTTAATAATGGAACGCATTACTGCAAGCAGGACTATGCTGGATATTTGTATCCGCGTGTTATTTTTTAGCTGCATAACAAAACATTTAAGAAAATTTTGCATATATTTAATGTTGTGGATTTTAAGTTAGCCTTTCGTGGCAATTTTGAAGTGTCACCATTTAATTAGTAAGTTTATATATAGATATAAACTTACTAATTGTATTAATACAATTATACTGATTGTTTAATCAGTGTAATTGTATTATATACAATTTTGTTTTATACTATTTTTGACTTGGTTTTTTGGTTTGGTTTATGACTTCGTAATGTTATTTTTAAGTTCAATTTTTTAAATTAAATTTAAAAAAATTAATAGAAAGTTGAGTGTTTACATATTTGTGTTTTTCTAAGTCTCAAAGGATAGTGGCGTGGAAAGCAAGTTAAAAGATTCCCAACCTCTCTGATATGAGCAAAAGAATCGTATCACATCATTAATTGATACTTTGTATCTTAAATTAAAAAAAAAATAAAATCATAAATGGGAAAGAATGGTGACTAGTACCTCATCGAGGATCCAGTTGAGGATCCCAGTCCAACGATACGAATAACAGTGTACATACTCCACACTTAGGTAGGGTCTCGGAATGAATGTTATCTTATGCACGCTTATCTCAATATAGACCAAATGATGATATTTACCTTTCGATGCTTCTACTTCACTGCCTTCTGGTCTGTCCACGGATCATGTCAAAGTCGTATAATACACGTGGTTAAATCATGCACTTGTTGCTTCCTTCAACATCCAGATCGTAGAATCAAATTCATTGTAAGATTACGGAGCGGCTTTAGATTTTGTGGTTGCAATTTCGTACCACAAAAAAAAAAAAAAAAAAAAAAAATCCTTCAGTCAATCATCTGATAACTTTTATCCTTCAAGAAACAATCTAACAATAGAAATAATTTTAATAATTTTAAATATCTTCTTAAATTATACTCCATAACAAACCAAGGAGTTATTTTTATTGGCTGAAAGGTAAGAGAATTGATAAAACATGTATGTTTTATCAATTCTCTTATAATTAATATAATAGAATAATATATAATATAATATATTTCCTTATATTATATAATATAATATAATATATTATATATTTTATATAATATATAAAAAATAATCAAGATTTTTTTTTATTATTATTTCTATCAGCAATATGAGAAATTGGAACAAGAAATGTGCGTTTTATGCTAAATTAATATATATATATATACAGTATATATATATATTTTTTTTTGGTAGATGGGTGAAGCGAAAATGCTTTTCATATTCCCCGTTATCTGTAAAAAAATGTATGGATGGGATAATATAGCTCTATAAGCTCTGATCATGGCAAGAGGGTAACAGCAATAGCTGAGCCTCAGTTAGAACTTCATTGACTATAGCATTGCCATCCATCACCTCCCTGGGTACCCGTTTTAGTCTCCTCATACGATATGCATGGGCTGCAGTGGAGCTATTCTTATCCCAGCCACCACACTGGGATTATCATGACATTATATAAATGATGAATTTTATTATTAAGTGTTAGCATATCATCCTACCTATTAGAAGTTTAGTGGAATTTTAAAAATTTTATTTCTATTTCTAAAACAAAGTTTATAGATTATTTTAAAAAATAAGTAAAAATATAAAAAAGAAAACTGTTTAGTCCATTTACGGTATTAATGTCCTATAGGCTTACAACTTTTCGTGATTGGGAGTCACAAAAAATGATACAGTTCATATGTTGCGCATGCGTAGTGGAACGTTCTGTTTATATAATTTATCTTTCAGATAAAATGTTTAATTCTGTTGTATCCATATGTTTTACGTTACAGTTGAGTACATTTAACATTAAGATTTAGGTATATACAGGTAGCATGGAATCAATAGATCTTCTGCAAAGCGTAAATAAAAAAAAATGTGTCTGTGATAAATTCCAGTAGCTCTTTTTTTAAATAGGCAATTTGGATTCTCCCAAGTGGATCCGCTAGCAACAAAATAATTAAAGCCGAATGGGTATGGAAACTAAGCAAAGGAAGAGAGAGGGTGACAGCTGTGCATTATTGGCGATTTTTTTTTTTTTAAACCAGACTTAGGGATTGAAAGAACCGGAATGGCTCTGGTATGGGGAAAAAGGAGAAGGTCCTTATCGCAACAGCAGTAAATTATGACAGCCGAGATGGTGATTGGAAGAAAAACGAGAGAGATAAGCCCAGTGTTCTTAGTCCTAGATATTATAACTGAAATATGAATTTGAAAATTGTTTTGACAAGGATTAATCCTAAGCATGTCTCATAAAAAAAAGAAGAAAAACATGCCGAAAATAAACTTACATCTTATGGCTAAAGAATGCAATTATCAGGGATGAAAAAAAAATAGTTTTGCTTAGCCCATCAGTCTGGATTCCGATGTGAAACTGAAGTTTATTCTTAGTACCTGCAATGATAAGAAAAATAAGAAAAATACTAACCACTCTCTCTCACACACACATACACACTTCTATTTCGCTTAGCAGTCTCTGCCAAGTAGCTACATCAGCGCCCCTCCCCCCGCACTAAGAAAGATAAGAACACTATTCTCTTCCGTTCTTTGCAGGGCCCATCATTGCACTAACGATATCCTGATAGCCTTACGAAAAATGTCACAGTCCATTACCTTCGTAATGTCTTCATTTCTAGAACCAGTCGCATCTTCGCCTCCCTCCGCTAGCAACTCTCCCTTGTCCTCTCCTGGATTTAGAACGCCTTATGTCTGGAAGTCTTCAGCGGTTGGATGCAACTGTTCAGTGTTAAGTTACACACATAGATCAAGGGATTTAGATTAACTGATAAGATCTGGATTCGTTTCATTCTCGCTTCCCCTTTTCTCGTCATCCCTCCCCCTGTTTTTTTTTTTTTTTTTGAGAAAGGTGAACGTTGAAGGAGTTTTTAAAAAGGAATTTGCCACATTAATCTGATAAGCGGTACTCTATCCCCACTCCTAAGTTTGTCTTTAGCTTAACGCCAACTCTAAGTTGTTTTTAACAAGGTTAAAAATTCCCATGTTGCACCAAGATTACAAGCAATATTTTTCTGGCTTCTAAAAAAAAAAAAGTAAATAAATTTTCCTTAAAAAATATTGCCCTATCAATACATTTATCTGATTAATGACTTTTTGGGCTGTCTTTAATCTTAAACGATATCTCCAATAATTGGCAATTTTTCTGATCTATATCACTTGCTTCTTTCATCGCCCTTATAGCTCATCATCAGACAACCTTCCGGTATATATCCCCAAATTATTTTTGCTCCACCTTATTTCAAGGAAAGTCATAACTCTCCCATCCTTCGCTCTATTCTTAACTCTCAAATGATTTCGTTTCCGTTAACGATATTGCATTTTGTCACATTATCCGCGTTCTTTTTCAGAATTCGTAGTCTTTATCCCTCTCTCAGACATTTTAGAAAGCGCACCACAATTTGAGAATATAAGGGTAGGGGGAAGTAATGGTTATTTCCTTGGTGCAATCTGCATATTGCGAGCCGCAAAATAGCTATCTAATTAAGCCATAAGCTCTCATGGTATTCCACTGCAATAGAATTCGCCCTTTGCAACCAAAGAAAAATTACCTAAAATTCTCTCTTTAGCACCCACAGACGAAACGTAGGATAATTTATTGCTGTTTTAATTATAATAATATCATTGAAAAATTTTAAATATTGTATTCTATTTTTAGAAAATTGATTAAATGTTTAAAATAAATTTTATTTGAATTAATAACTGAAATGCAGTTACAATCTTATTTCAGAAAAAAATCTATTAAATTAAATAGCATTTGGAAATATATAAAAGACATGAAATAATTGTAAACATATATGAAATAAGTGTATATTTGTTGTTATTTCAATTATAATATTATGATTTAAAATTTTTAAAGGTGTGTTTAATTTATTTTTAGAATTTTTGAAATAAAATAAAAAATTTAAAACTTTTATTTTATTTGATAATTAAAATATAATTACAATATTTATTTTTATTAAATTAACATTTTTAAATTATATTATTGTTATTTAAAAAATTAAATAATAACCTGCATTTTGGATAGTATCCTCACAGGTATGTGCAGTCTAGGCCGTTTTTCCACCAGGTTTCATCTTGAATGCTTGTTTAGCCATTCTCTCTTCACCCATTCTTTCTACATGTCCAAGCTATCTCAATCTACATGCTCCGATGTCATCAATTAGAATTATAAAGAAAGACTGAATAATTGTAAACATATATATACAATAAATGCATATTTTTTGCTAATTTAATTATAATATTATGATTTAAAATGTTTAAAGGTGTGTATAATTTATTTTTATAATTTTTGAAATAGAATAAAATTTAATTTTTTTTTAAATTTTTAAATTTTAAAAAATTTGTAATACAGAAAAAAATATTAGTTGTAAATACAAAAAAAATCTGTGATTAGACTTATAAAAATCTTTCATCCACTCCCCACAACTTGTTCTTGCAATCAATTTGCAAAACGAGTCTAGAATTCCATTCTAATGATAATCAACTATAGATGAATGGTATGATTCATATTCAACAGAATATAGATGTTCATAAATGTAAGTTATTAGCTTATATAACTAGATTGGATTTTAATTTAATTTAAATGGGAGGATAAAATTAATTCATTATATTATGAAAAGTGACGAAATCGTCTCACATATTAAATGTTCATTTTTTTAGATCTTGGTCCGGAGTCTGAACTTTTGTGCGAGTTCTGAATATGCAAATTTCGATCTGAACAAACACATTCTGATCTTAAGATTCACTTGGTTATCTCATACGAAGTATAAAACCTGTGACTATCATATCCGCATGGTTGATTCTGTTCTTATTAGCAGAGGCGCGAAACGTCATCTACGAGATCGAATTCTGAACAAAATTCCAGTAGTTGTTTCATCCCAATCATATTTTCATCTCATATGAGATGGAATTCCCTTGCCCTCAGCTGAGCACTTGGATTTAGCTTTTATTTATTATTAATTTTTACTTTATTTAATTTTCCTGTGGGTTAAAGGTATCCAGATTTTCGATGTTCTTTTTTTTTTTTTAAATAGATTTATTCTTTACTCTGTTTTTGGACTATAAAGATGATCTACATTCTCCACAACTTCTCTCTGACTGTGCATCTTAGTTGCCTTCATCACTAGTAGACACGTGGGGAAGACCAAATTGGTTTTCGGATATATAATCTCCCTCACGTCTTTTAGCAGAATTTGTACTAGGATCACTGTTTGAAACCCCTTAACACATATGCAGGGATTAACTTTTCCTTAATAGTTTCTGTTTTATTCAATATCGGCCTAAGTTTCAACTTCAAATTATCGGATTACCTGAAATTAAATTTATTCCAGCCCGATTTCCATTATTCATGGAATAGAAGCCTTATATCCTTATCAGGACTGGCTTAAAAGGGCGAAGCAAGAATGCTTTCCATCTTCCCCGTTATCTGTAGAAGAGAGTGTAGGGATAAGGTGTTATTGAGCAATTAAAGCTCTGATCATGGCAGGAGGGTAACAGCAATAGCCGAGCCTCAGAACTTCATTGGTACAGCATTGCCATCCATTTTACCCTCCAACACCTCCCAAAAGAGAAAATCGTTAGTGTATTATTTGTACTTTTTTCTATATAAAATAAAAATGGTGTATTACTTATTCTGACTAAACTTAGAAAAGCATATAAAAAAAATATATTTAGTAAATAAATATCATTAAGATGAAATATTGCAATCTTATTTTTTTACCTTTTTTTGATTAAAATAGATAAAAAAACAAGAATAGAAATTTTGTTTACTGCAATCACCACTAATTGTTGAGGTTTAATCATATTTGAAAATATTTGGCCTACTTTCGGATAAAAGTATTTCGAAATGATACAGTTTGCATATTTAAAAAAAACACGGAGATAAATAATGTGTAAATAAATAAATATAAATAAAAATAAACATAAATAAATCAAATATGTACTCAAATGCCTGCATTTTTAACTAAATTGCAGGAAAAAAAAAAACATAAAACAAAATGCACTGGAAAAGGTGAGTTGAAATTTAATATATATCCTACAAAAACTTCATCCACTGGTAAATACTCCCATAGTATATTAGCTGGAAAGCAGAGCGATTTATGCGACTCATTGAAACGTAAAATTTCTTCTGATCTCACTCTCATCCCTTTTAATTTTCCCAAGACTTGTTATTAGCATGTGGGTGCCATCTGGTGGGCTGTGAATAAAACGACACTTGGGTCAGTTGCCACAGTAGATTCATACGCACATAATTGCACCTAGGCGAAGACCGCAATGTAGGTACGCATTGACATCACTTCCTATCAACTTCTTCATACTTTCACCCTCCGTACTTCTTTTCACGGTACACTCCCTGTAATTATCTTGTCTGAGCTACATGCCTAGGTTGTCTGCAGTGCGCGAGGCTAGTATTAAATTTAATAAAGTGCTTGGCAAGATTAGGAGCGGTTATAGAGATGGAGCGCGCGGCTAGCGTGACTCATCCTCTAACAATGGGGGCATCTTTCATAAAATATGTGAACAAGAGAACGTGCATTCTAATGTATACACTCGGTCACCGCGTGACAGCTTATTGAGAGCCATTTGCATAAGAAATTATTTAAGAACGGATTCCATTAGACTTACACTTTTTCCACTAAAGAATTTCCTAAATACCACCTGGCGAGAAAAAAATGAAACACAACGACGTGTCAATTCCTGAATAGCACCTGACGTAGGAAAGGAAAATCAACAATTGTCAGCTCGTGAATGCTCCCTGGTGGGGAAATATGAAATAAACATCACTATGGAAATATGAAATAAACATCACTATGGATACGTTTTCTGTAAAAAAAATAAAAATAAATAAATAAATGATGGGAAAGTCCTTCAAACGAGATAAAACTAAACAAATGACGTCAGTTAATGATGCGTCACCTAGTGAGAGAAAAAACAAATAAAAAAATCCTTAACCGTTATAAGAAATCCAATATCAATTATTTTTCTAATGAAGAATAATCAAATGCTGTATAGGAAAATATCAACTGATGAATCTTCTCCGAAGATGTTCACAATAATGCATCAACTAATAATCTTCTTGTTGTCGAAATTATGAATCTGAACTCCTACTTGTGAAAACATCCGTCTGAAAAATTATCTTTTTTTATGTTTAAATCCTTTACTGTTGTGGATGAACTCAAGTTTATGCCAGGGACCCTAATACGGAAAAATAGATATGTTCTTGTACCATTTTAGTCTTACATTAAGGATCACATCAATTGTTGAAAATCATCTACTATGTAGGAATAGATTGTTGGCGTGTTACATAGATACGACTTTGTTAGTACAATCCCAAGCCGGCCTGCCGCTGCGGTGGGGATGTATTTTTGACTGTAGACGTGTGTGTTCACGGGGTCGGTTTGCCTGTTCTGAGGGGACGAAAAGCACGAGTTTCCCGGGGGGAAAAACCTCTGCATACGTATGAGACCGCCTAACTCACCTTTAGTCGAAAGAGACCAGATAAAGGTTCCTCACGTCACTGACGTGAATCGAACTCAGGTCTTTCCCACCAAAGAGCTTCGTCTATATCGACTGAGCTACTGTGGTTCAGTGTGCATTCTAGGAATACGATCACTTATTTAATATAATCACATTAATACGATCACTTCGTGTATCTGTTTGAGAAAATTCATAATTGAAAAAGAAGACTTGTTTATGTCATACTAATTTAAAAAAGAGTTTTGATTTTTCCTGGAGAAGCGACTCAACTATATACAACGTATTAGCTGCATATATTGTTAAAATATTCTGCCTTTTATTGCTATATAAAGACGTGCTTAAATAGCATGCATATATGCACTATACATTACGTTAATCATTTGGAAAGACCTTGGTTCCAATCCTCTCTGGAACTCGAAGAACCAATGTGGCTTTCAATTGAAGGTGACGTAGTCGGGCAGGTTTTTCACCAGAAAAAAAAAAAAAAACAGACAGATCTTAACAACAACAACAAAAAAAGGGTAAATTTCAGCGCAACTCCGATGCTGTTTGTTGTCCATCAAGGTATCTTTTGATATTTAATTCTTGTAGTTGTAGTTGGAAGAAGTAATTGTAAATCTGTATTGGCAATTGAAAAAAGACTTGTAAAAATTAATCTAATGAGTAAAGAGTAAAATATGTCTTGTAACTCTTCTTTTCAAAAAAACATATGATGGCATTTTTTAAGTTGAAAAAAAAAGTGAATAAAAAACATTTAGGTTTTTTATTCACTTAAATAAACCTTAAATTCCGACCTATCTTCTTGTGGAAAAAGAGCAATGTACAAGAAACTATCATTGAAAAACGCCCCCTAGTGGATAAAAGCGAAGCACTTGAAAGTGTCAATTTCCCTCACCCTTTATCGAAGCCTTCTTGTACCTGAAGTTATTACGTCTCTTTCTCTGTATTTCCTCCCGATTTCTCCTGACCTTTCCCCATCTCTCATCGCGTTTGACAGTCGACAACCTTTGCTGAGTTTTCTAATCCCCATCTTCCAGCGTCAGTCCCTCATCACAGGCCATCTCTCCTCAGTCCTCCCTGACACGCCGTAACACGAGTGTCACAAAAGCAGCAGTCCGCATTTCGCTGGCTAGCGAAAGGTCATTATTTTACTAGGTGGCCTGCTACTTCTTTTTTTTTTCTCTCTACCCATAAAAGGATGAAATCCTGAACATAAGTTACATTCTGGAGGGTATGGAGGAAGGGACAGAGAAGTAAGGGGGGGGATGAAAAAGAGAGCGAAGATCGATGTGGGTGGCTGTTCCTTAAGGGATCGGGAGGCCTATTTGGTTTCCTTTCAGCTTCTGCCATTACAAGAAGGTTATGGTGTGTAGTTCATGGCTGGGAGAACGTCTAGATATCTCTGTTAGCGCTGTCTTTCCCTGGGGAAAGTTATACATATGTTTTTCTAAGAAGCCGTCTTGCAATCTGTTACAATGACTCCGCCCCTCCCCAAGTTCTTACAGAAACTTTAAATAAAGAAATCTCATTGAATTCAACATATCACTCTATATCCGCAACCAACAACAAAATATTAATCCTTCTAATGTTAAGAACGATATTATTAAACTAAATTTTAATTCTATTAAGTGCTTCTAAAAGTTTATATTTAGGAATATTTTATATTATTAATTAGCCTCTTCCTTACTACATTAAACAAAATTACATTAAACTGCCTTTAATAGAATTAGGAGTATAATCATATTTATATTTTAATGGTGTGACAACTTGATTACAGAATTTTTTAAACAGTTCCTTGATTTGAGAGCATTATTAACTAAATAAGTCTTAATAACGTTATCGCAACTATTCTTTATACAAATGTCACTTTTATCTCAATCACAGGATACATAATTATTAAAATGCAATAATTCGGCCATTGTGTGTTAAAATCTGTTAATTTTTTCTATCTCAAAGGAAATGATTTATATCCACGCCCCAAACGATTCATTTGCACGCTTTGTTTGCATATTTCCTGTCAGTCTCGCGTGCTTCCTTCTACTCTATAATCACAAAAGACTAAGCGCCACCTAGCACAATATTACAACAGAATTGGTATTTTTCTCATCTAAGCAATGGAGTGTAATAACATGCAACAGGGAGGTGTGCTGTCATTCAAAATATTGAATTTCTCGCAGAGCGCTGATTAATTTTCAGAAGTAGGGAGAGAATATTAGTTCGGAATTAATGACCATGTCAGTGTTGAATTTACCGGCATTTCAGGAAAGTATTTTCATGTGTTTCCTTTATTGTACTTATTTTATATTCTGTGTTCGTTGGAAAAGAGAAACCGATGATGATTGCAATAATTATTCACAATAACTGTTAAACTTAATTATTACTGTATGAACTCGAACTGTTGAAGGATAATTATTACCTACTTTTAAACATTAATTTTGGAATGATTAATGTTTCACAATGTTAACTGTTTCAGTAACTGGTTAAGATTTATTTTAAGCTTAATTTAAATAATAGATTAATTCAACACAGACTTTTTTATATTTTAAGTTTAATTTAAATAATAGATTAATTCAACACAGACTTTTTATATTTAGGAAATATAAATACATCAACTTTAGACAATTTTCTATTTTATGTATCTATAACAATCATAGCTATTTTATCCTTATAGTCCTTATAAGGACTAGCTTAAAGGGGCGAAGCAAGAATGTTTTTCATATTCCCCGTTATCTGTAGAGGACAGTGTAGGGATAAGGTTATTGAGCTATTATTAAAGCTCTGATCATGGCAGGAGGGTAACAGCAATAGCCGAGCCTCAGTTAGAACTTCACTGGCTACAGCATTGCCATACATTACCCTGCAAGGGTATTGGATTGGGAATCAATCACCGCATCTCACGGTCGATTGATTCCCAATCCTTCTTCCTCCATCATCAGCTATTTTATCTTAAAGTTCTTAAAAGAACTGGGAGATGGACTGAGTCCTTGACTCTTTATCCCGTCATCTGAATGAATATAATCTGTGTGGATGGGGTGTTATTGAGCCAAAAGTTCTAGTCATGGCTGGATAACGGCAATAGCCGAGTCTCAGTTAAAACTTCATTGGCTACAGCATTGTCATTCATTACCCTGGAAGTCCTAAAAAGGACTAACTTCTTCCTGCCTCCTTCTCCAGCTATTTTATTTTTGTCCTGTAAAATATTTAATTTAAACTGATATTATTTTAAAATAGGTGTTTATATTAATAATCTTTTAACTTTGAGTTCAAAAAGAAATACTCCTTTATTTTAGTGATAAAATATTTAAAATCAATAAATAAATATAAATGTATACTTAAAATATGATAGTTCCTTTTTAACGTACGAACACATGGGATAATATGCATCTGTTATTTCTTCATTTGTAACCTATATTTGTTATATTTCGTGGCACATTATCAATAGCTCTACTGCAAGATAGGCTGTCTAGAAAAGTCAAAACTCTCCTCCCTCCTAAAACATTGTATGAACTCTAGTCACTTCTTATATAGGGACCTATCTACAAACAATCTGGTTTAGCTCTAGTCAACCCTCTATCTCCCTCACTGACAAATATTTATTTGTAATATAATATGTTCTTTTTCTTTTAGGATATGTCAGTGGTTTCAAAGAAATTCGAAGACACAAAGGTGCGGGCCGTCATCAAATTTTTAGTGCAAAGTCCGCAACTGAGATTCACCAAGCTTTATGTGAGATTTTAGAAGGCTGTGCCTCAGCATATCCAACATTTGCCAGATGAATGGGCAAGTTTAAAAGTGGAGAACCTGAGATAACAGATGCACCCAGGTCAAGACCTTCCACGGCGATCACACCTGATAACATCGATGCAATGCATGCCATGATCCTTGATGATAGCCAAACACCAGCTAAAACCATTGCAAAGACTCTGGAGATATCCACGGAACGAGTTGGAGTCATTATCCACTAAAATCTAGACATGCAGAATCTCCCAGCGAAATGGGTCTCCAAATGTTTGAATACTGAACAAAAGAAAGAAAGTGTGCGTGTCATTTCAAGGGATTTTGAGTCATTTTGAGAAATCAGATACAAATATTTTGGTTCGTATTGTGATTATTGATGAAAGATGGATTCATCATTATGACCCAGAGACTACACAACAGTCAACTGGGTGGAGACACAAAGGTTCTCCACGGCCAAAGATGTTTCGAATCCAAAAGTCAGCAGGCAAGGTTCTTGCCATTGTCTTTTGGGATATGGATGGTGTAATCTTTGCCAAGCATCTCAGAAAAAGTGAAACTCTGAAGGAATTGAGGGAGGTACTGAAGAAAAACGCCGTGGGCAGAGGTGTGTTGCTTTTGCAGGACCGTATCTCACACTGCTCATGAAATCCAACAGACAATACAGAACTTGGGCTTTCATTGCCTGCCTCACCCATCCTATTTGCCAGACCTGGCTCCATCTGACTATTCACAGATTTAAAGAAGCACTTGAAAGGGAAAAAATGTATACCACAGATGATGAAGTCATATCTGCAGCTGAGGACTGGTTTGTGCAACAAGGGAAAGACGTGTTTCTCAGAGGATTGCAGATGATGTAGCAGCGTTGCAACAAGTGTATAACACTTCGTGGGAACATGTAGAATAATGTGTAAGTTACGTGGTTCTACCTTAATTCTTAATTCAAGCAATCCTTCATGGTGATTATCACAACTTTTCAGCACACCTGATATCTTCATGTTCAGTCTCATCATTATTACCTCCAAAAACTAGGTATTGTCTCTACTTTAGGAACCCGAGCCTCACTCTCATTACTGGCGATGAAGAAATAACCAAAGAACTAAAATCTTTCTGAAACAATTCATGATACCTCTAACCAAACGCTCTTTGCTTTGTTCAGTAAAACCAAAACGTTTTACTGAACAAAAGGCTTTCTAAAGTATTCTGATGTATTGTGTCTTGCATGTGATAGTAGTGATCCTTATTTCGGACAAACAGAAAAATCCACAGAACTTCGTATGGTGGAGCATGTTAGAGATATCATTAAGTTTATCCAGGCATTAGTTGTATCCAATCAGGTTCAAACTTTAGATCCCAACCACAACCCCACCAGACATCTAATAAAATAGAATCCATTGGAGATCCTCTACAGATCCTGTGATGAGAGGAAGAT
This sequence comes from Typopeltis vanoorti, assembly GCF_054136105.1. Taxonomy (NCBI): domain Eukaryota; kingdom Metazoa; phylum Arthropoda; class Arachnida; order Uropygi; family Thelyphonidae; genus Typopeltis; species Typopeltis vanoorti. The sequence continues at coordinate 21,106,785 of NC_143565.1, read as the reverse complement.
ATTACAATTTACGAAAATTAATCTTGATCCTGTTCGCCTTAATATGATCTCAGCTACAGTCTTTCTGATTGTTACTCATCTACAACCCAACGGTGGACAACATGAGACCCCCCCCCTCCCCACACACACGCCCTCAATATTACCGTCAAATCCAGAACAGCTTCAAATGAAAGCAATCCGTTTTTATACACTAAAAGTCATTTTTTCTTGTCGTGTTTATTTGTCTATTTTATTTATGTACTTAACGAAGCGCCCGAAAGTTGAACAAGACTAGCTGTGCTCCCTTTCAGTAATAAATAGACCATTCTATTCTATTTTGGGTTCTCCCTCTGGTTTAATAGTCATAATAAATAATTAAATGATGGAACAATTGATAACAAAATGAGAATCGCTTTCTAGGCCGTCAGACATTTAAGAATTATTCATTATGACTATTAAAACCGACTTTAAATTATTTATATCTAAATTATTTATTTATTTAAATGATTTAAGTGCTTAATATGACTATTAAATTCCCATTCTTTCATGTCATGTATATACAGTATCTGCTATGTGTTTGTTTATTTTGGCTGGGTAGATTACGGGGACTAGTTCTTCTAGGAACCAAATTAAAATGATTACACAAATTAGTTAGAATGGTCCTTTTATATTTCCTTAAAAAATTCTCCGTTTAGATTTTTTTTTTTTTTTTGTTATTGTTCCAGTGCTAAGAGAGTTTTGCATCCTACGTGCATACGTAGTATTAACTGGCTACAATATTGGGTTGGATCATATAACAAACTTCAGAAGCATTGAATACTTTTCTAATTTAGCGGATGAGATTCTGATTTTATAGTGAGTGTGATTGTTGTAAAGATGAAGGCAATCTACGAGTGTTCCTAGGAACTGATGGGATTATTCTAATAAGTCGCGAGACTTCACTTCAGAAGCACTTGTTGTGCGGCCACTGGGGAACACTTAAGATGGCCAGTGACGTTTTGAAAATCGTTGCCACGAGATGGACAGTAAGTGCATTCCACATCACGTTTTCCAGACAGCTTTCCTAAACGGCTGACTAGTTACAACGTGACAGAGACATTTTCCTAAAAAAAAAAAAAAAAAAAGCCAGTGTGGTAGAACGTTGTTGCCAATAGCAACGCCTACTCCACCCCCACCCCTTTTGTATAGAAAGTTGATACTTTTCACAGCTGTCAGACACGGACGTTTGTCTTACAACAGCCCTCTTGACTTTGGAGTAGGGGGAAAAGACCCACCCCACTGGAGGGGAGGGAAGTGAAGAAAGAGGAACAAGAACACATCCGAGACTACGTTCTTTGCTTTGACCGTGACACACGACAACAGATGTATTGCTTGCACGTTCACGGCTTGGTTTATCAGCGTGGCCCCCTGTGGAGAGAAGCAGATAACATCCAATAGGGTTGTGTCGGCACACTCGTCAGGAATCCGAAGCTTTCGTCCAGTAATGGATACAGCCCACCTAATATACCTGCTTGGATGCAGTTTCCTGAAAACAGCCAAACACGATAGTTATTTTCTACTCTGATGGGGAGTACCTTTTAAGCGCATGCGGGGGGGGGGTATTAATCGTGTGCAGGTCACCTGATTACTGAAGATGTCCAGAATGCTAGTGCTGATGCGTAGTGATCTTAATGAGAAAGGATGCTTCTCCATTTCTCTTGGTTTCCGTGGTGCATTGCTTTTAGCTGTTACTCAGATCATTGCAAGGCTATTACCGATAAGAACTCCTATCTTCTTGCTATAATCTCGTGCACATATTTTCAGTTTAAAATAATTTTAAGCAATTCCTTTTATGCACGGAATATAATCTTGTTTTTTTTTATTCATTTATAGTGCTTTATATATTAAGTTTATATAAAATATAAAAGTGTAGTTGTTAGAAGCAGTTATTAGGTGGGTTAACTTATAAAGGTTAACTTATCTTTCACCATAGTTAAAGATAAGTTAACCAGTCTCGTGTGGAGGCAGTTGAATTTTTCCTTCTAGAAACTTAGGTTTATTCACTTCACTAAACACGCAGAACGAATAATTGCAGTTAATTTACATAATACACCGACCTCAGTTGCTTCCGCTGTAATTCTAATAACCCATTGTGACGCTCATCAAACTGACGCCAAGCTCCCAACGCTCAGATAGTTCATGAGGTACACATTACGTGGGGCTACGAAATTACTGAGATTGGGTAATTTCGTATTTGTGTGGCGCCAGAATTTTCCACTTCAATGCAGTACAAAAAAAATGATAGGAAATAGCTTAACTAATTTAAAATTAAGAAAGCTTGAACTTTCATAGTAACTTGTTATTTTCAGAGTAACAATTTAGTCTAAAAACCGTGTTTGTGCTTTTTCTATATTGTATATCAGTAATATCAGTAATGTTTCCTTAAGATTGTTGTGACAGAAAGCTATAATGTTGTTATCATCAAATAGAATATTTCATTACTTCAAATTGAAACCGTATTAATGTAGTCAGAGAATTATAATTCTCTTTAAGAACATATTACTTGATGCATTATTATATATGAATGATATGATTTCTGATTTGGGAATAAACTCTGTATACTAAAATATAGAGTTTAACTGAAACTATTTAAATATATAATAAACTATTCTAGAGGATGTTATAGATACATCTATATTTTATAGATAAATATAGAAAACAAATTTAATCATTTCTAAAACGTGCCAACAATTTTATGAGAATGCTAACTTTCAATGCTCAGGAGCCGGTTTGTTTGTTTTTTATTAGTGTTCCAATTGCTTGCTTGATACATGTTTCTGTAAGTTCTCATCAGAGAACAGGAAAAAACCTAAAGAAAGCAAAAAAAAAGTCTATTGAAAAAAAAAATATATATATAATTACAGGATATTATAGATTCATCCATATTTTATAACCAAATATAGAAAGAAACTTAAAATTTCTTTTCTGTGTTTTAGAAGTAACACAACTATATTAGAGGATATCTATCCATCCATATTTTATAGCTAAATATGACTAAAAGAACCCTATTTGGCTATAAAAGATTCGAAATCTAGATTGTGTTTATTACACTTTCGACAAATGATTCAAAACATGAATTATGTGATTGTGGAGTAGATACATCCAATTTTGTTTAAAAAATTTAAAACTACACCGTTTCTTGTTTCTAATAATTTTTATAATGTTTTAATATTACGAAAATAACATCACATAACAAATTTTGTTCATTGATGTATTTAGTGACCTCATTATATTAATATTTGACATTATTAGATAGTTTAAAATGTTGGAAAATTAAAAAAATAAAAATCGATTTAAACGTATTTAAAAGCTATTCACTTTTTTCTTTCAATAATTTTAGTATATTTTGTCATAACGACGAAAACTACGCTCAGTCTATTACGCCACTGATGTAAGGCCTTATTACGAGTATAATTTTTTTTTTTTTTCGTTAAAGGCATTTCTTTCTTTATGCTATTATTACAGGCCTCATAACAATTAGACGAAAAAATATATCTAAATAGGTTCCTTTTCCATCAGTCTTGATTTCCTTGTCAAACAGCTGTTACCTTCTACTGATTATTAATGAAAATTATGGATTTATTGACTGAGCCATCAATAGGCTTACAATACGTACATTAAGTTGAATAGACAAATCGTTCCTAATCTGAATTTTCATCAGTGTCTTATTTTACCAGCCGCTTATCCATCTGTAAGTTCCATCCCCCCCCCCCCCCCCTCTCTCCCCAAAGTAGAGGGTCTGCAAAACTAATTCCCCTGACTTATAGGCGACTACTGACCGTGAAGTTCAGTGTCGCACGAAATCGCTTGTTTTTCTGTCCAGAAGTTGGAGATACTGCTGTGGTACGTAGCAGAAGAGGGGGGGGGGGGGTATCGATTTCCAACCCTGATTGTTGACGGTCACTGCTGGAAGGTTTAGAGGAATCAGACTGTCGAACTCCGAAGCTCAGAATTATCAGTGACACGTGTTTGACGGGATTAGAGATTCATGATTTTGTATTAGACTTCAGACATGAAAATTAAAAAAGAAGGATCTTTTATCGTTTATTCAATTAATCTTATCTAAATTGAGGCGTAATAACTTCCATTTGTTTTACTTTACCAGTAGGTGGTGCTTCAAGTCTGAAATGATCTCAGCAAAAAACTGCAGGTTTTTTTCAAAAATAATAATTATGAAAAGCCTTATAACATCAGCTATGGTTTTCAGCTTTGCTGAAAACTATGGCTGATGCTTTGCATCTGAGTACTCGTTTTAATATTTTAACGTGACATCACAAAACAAAGAGACCGAAATTGTATATTCTTGCCACGAGAGCAAAGAAATTTCTCTGAATAGAAGCCTACTTAGCATTCACAGATGAGACTGACCTTTCAAGTGATTAATAGCTATCCGGAAATCAGTGCATTGATATCCATTCGAAGAAAGCCATAATGAATTGAGGCACTTAGGATGCCCTAACTTAACAATTGTTCACTGCCTGCTTCCTTTTTTAATATACCTAAAAATTCTAAGAAGTCTTATATGGAAAAGTTTCCAAAAGATGCCAACAGTTGACGGCTCGTTTCTCATGTGGTTTGTAGCGATAGCATGCGGTGACCCAAAGGTCATTCTAGGATATCTCATTCTTTGGGCGTTTACTTAATTACGCTATGTTACACGGCTGGAAAAATATATATGTACTAGGGGGGGGGATACGCCTCCAGCGTCTATAGCCCCCTCCCCGAGTTCCGGGCTGATAAGCCGGTTTTCCTTCGATCCTGATGACTCGAGACATGAGACAATAATGTGTTTGTGTCATGAAGGCACACACATTGTTCGACGTTTCAAAACATTGAAGAGACAAAAAACATGACATAAAAACGTTTCAAATTTCGTCTTGTCTTTATATATATATATATATATAGAATAGATTAAATCACTGTAAAAGCCTATATACATCACGTTCTTCTGGTGTCTTCTAAGTCGCATATGGACAAATATACGTATATCGTGTTGGATGTTTTGGCAGATATAACCTCTTGAATCTACCTTAGCATTGACTTCGCTAGACCGCGAAAGGTAACCTGAAGTATTATGGACCAACGATTCTGGTTTTCTGGACAAAACAACCTCTCAGAAGTGATGAATTTCATTTACTATTTAGTCAGTCGTGTTCCTGCCAAATAAATAGGGCAGCTGCTGCTTCAACTACGTTAATGTTCTTGGATTTTTAAAAAAAATTAATTTATGTTTTGCCTGAAATAGGCCGTGTGCTTTAATCAAATTATTATTTTTTTTAATTTTAATTTTTAATCTAATTTTTTTTTGTGGGCATTCTTCGTTAGAATGATTTCTTCCACTTATTTTCAATGACAAGTGAATTCCAAGATTTGCATCCAAGGAGTGGTTTTATTTCTCATACAGTTCGTTACGAAGCTTTAGCAGACAATGACGTTAATAAGAGGCGTGATTCTTTTCAATACTGTTTTTCGAAGGCTGGCTCAGAAATCGGACGTTGGTTCCACAGACGTCTGATCACTTTCCTTAGAATTTTCCCCTAATGCACAGCACATTTCCTTGCGGAAATGTATGATGTACTATTTTTAGCCGGGAGAAATTAAAAAAAAAACAAGAAAAAAAAACGCTTTCTTTAAATTCTAGATGATCAGGTCACCTGAAGACGCTAAACGAAAATGAATGACCGAGGTACTATTTATTTTCTGTGGAAAAAGGCAACTACAAACATCGAATGAGGAAGAAGAACAGCACAAAACAAAACAAAACAGTAATGACATCACGGTATCACACATCCTTTATATTTATATATAAAGAAAATATTACACTCTCCATAGATAAGACTTTGTCTGTTGAAGGCGTAAAATATACCTTAACTACTCCCCAAAATGTTTTTTTCCTGACTCAAAAAGGGTAGTTCTTCCACAACACAGAACTCGTAAATACCGATAAGTCATTGCAGTAAGCTAACGATATAGAACCGACAGTAGACAAAATCGCTTAACCATTGGTAAATTCTGTTGACGCAATACATTTTTTCCAGCTTCATCACTTGCAGTATTTCAGCATCACTGCTGTTGCAGCTGCCTAAATGTGTTTAAAATCAGGTGGTGTCTTCTCAAACTAGCCTGTCTTACTGAGATAGAGTACTCCTCTTTAATGTAAGCCAGATCATCAGAACCTCAGCTACAGTGTTGCTAGTGGCAAAGTCAACGTCCTTCTCTTGCTGGGAAGATGTAGGTTCGATCACGTCAAGAACATTAATAAGAACTTGTCCCTTAAAGGTGAATTAGCGAGTCTCATACGAAGATGATAGTGTTCTCTCTCCGCCCTCTAAAAAAAAGATCAACTAGATAACAAACACATCCACTGATATCATAGCAGATTATAGAACAGTATTAACATCTTGTCGTCACAACAAATATATTTACAGGAATACCAGTTACTTGTCATTAACGGGCCAGTAAGGCTAATACGAAAAGGAAGTAATCAATGACCTTGATATGGAGCCAAAGGATTATAGCTATTATCAAGAAGCTTCAAGATCTAAGAAAGAAACTATGAAAAGATTTCTCCAGAATTTCCAAAAAAATCTGCAGAAAAAATGAACACATTTTGCCATGAGTCAGAGGATATTTTTTAATCCTAATTAACCCCAAATTATTATTGCTTCTGTATAGGAAATTGAAAATATCCTTTGAATAGGATATGTTCATATTCCACAAATATGCATACATATTATCAATGAAGAAAATAATTGCTAGTGAATCAGTTCTATCTTTAGACAAATCTCTAAAGAGGCGCCATGCAAGAATAACCGTGTATTGTAATCAGTGACCTTGATAGGGAGCCAAATGATTATAGCTATTAATAGGGGCATGAAATAAGTTTTCTATTTTTTTTTTTTTTAAATAGTAGCTTTCATTATATATATATGTTAAAGATACCAATCAATTTTATAAGCTAGGTTTTTTAATCGTTTTTCCCAAGTAAGCAAACAGACAGGTAAGTCAAGTTTGCACCTGAACGTAGTTCGGGTCTGAGGCATCTCGTGGTAAAGGTGGAGTAAGATCTGATCACTTTCCTTAGAATTTTCCCCTAATGCACAGCACATTTCCTTGCGGAAATGTATGATGCTATGCATTAAAGTAATGGTCACTACCCATACTGGTTTCGACCTTTATTGAGGTCTCGTCAGTGGGAGCCAGACCTAAAAAATGCCAAGGGTGAAGTAATACAGAGCTTATAAATATTTTGAGATTATGAGAGTAATATGTAGAAAGCTTTTTACCTTGGGTATATATTATTTATTTTATTTATTTATTTGGTTATATTATATATTATTTATATATATTACTTCCATCCTGAGATTTTTATTTAATGAGGTCAAAGCACCTTAGGGCAACTTCTTTAGGTAAAATATTTATAAGCGCTATATTACTTCATCCTTGACATTTTTTTAGGTCTGGTTCCCACTGACGAGACCTCAATAAAGGTCTAAAGCGACATGGATAGTGACCATTACCTTAATGCATAGCATCATACATTTCCGCAAGGAAATGTGCTTTGCATTAGGGGAAAATTCTAAGGAAAGTGAACAGGGCTTGCTCCACCTTTGCAACGAGTTGCCTAGTGTTGCGCTACGTGCAGCCGCAAACTTGACTTATTTGTCTGTTTGCTAACTTGGGAAAAAGGATTAAAACCTAGCTTATAAAATTACTTGTATATTTAACATATATTATACCCAAGGTAAAAATCTTTCTATATATATATATACTGGGAATTTTGGACCATTCTTCCTGTAGGCATGTAATGAAGTCCTGGACTGTTTTAGGGTGGACGTTCCTTGACCTCACCCCGACGCTCCGGTTCATCCTAAAGATGTTCAATAGGGTTGAAATCAGGACTCTGTGGAGGCCAGTCCAGTGTGATGACGTTCATGTCCACAAACCACTCAGTTACAGCAGCAGTCTTATAAGACTGTGCATTGTCTTGATGAAAGAGACAATGGCCAGTTCCATAGAAACGTCACAAAGTAGAAAGCATTGCATTGCCCAGAATGTTCAGATGCCTCTGGGAGTTCAGTGTTCATGGCACCACAAACAGAAATCTGAGGCCGAGCTAGAAAATACAAGACATCACACCGCCACCTCCGAATTTCATAGTTGGGGTTACCTGCTCTGGTAACAGACGTTCACCAGGCATCCGCCACACCCGTCCATCTGCTCGATAGAGGGTGTAGTGTAATTCGTCGTTTCATAACAAACTTCCACGCACCACTGCACACGCTCTTTGTGCCACTGAACACGACGCTGTATGTTCGTTAGGGTAATATGGGACTTGCATATTGCGGTCCTACCATGGAAACCCATGTTGTAAGCCTCGGTTCTGAATGTTTTTTGTGTACATTCCTGTTCCAGTCGATTCCGCATTCAACGTGTTGCCCAACGAATGGTGGTGTTTACATGTTATTCTCCAGAGCACCATACGGTCACGTTTTAAGTGTGATGAGTCGTCCACTGCGGGTAGCACTTGCAGTTGACTCCCTGCTCTTCCCTTTCAGTATGGTATCACCGATTGTTGACCTGGGATGGGCTAATTTGTCAACAATTTGCCGAACAGATATGTCTGCAACATAAGATTCTATTACAATGCCTCTTTTAACTTCGTCAGTTCTTTTCTCGTAGCCATTTTACCCGAACATGGTTGCATTGTCTTGGGAGCATCATATTCCTCCAATGATACCGGCTGGAAACAAGTGACTCGTTAAATGCCGATGCATCTTGCTCATGGGGGTTTCGTTGAGTTCTTTACAAGCAGCACACACACACACACACACACACACACACACACACACACACACACACACACACACACACACACACACACACACACACACACACACACACACACACACACACACACACACACACACACACACACACACACACACACACACACACACACACACACACACAATCCAGTCCAAATATTATGACCAACTGACTTATTTCACACAGTCGACTCTTCCATCCTGCCAGTCAGCACTCGTTAACTTTAAGCCATTATAGATGATACTGAAGGTGCATGACGTACTTTCGTTAACTGCTGGTGATCGACATGAGCAAGGAATGTGATATGATGGACTGGAATGATTGTAGGGTGGCAGTATCCAGGAAAGAAAGTGATAATATTATAGGTTGTTCGCGGAGTGCTGTAGATAAGGAATCCTAAGAGTGGAAGACAGTGGGCACTCTGTGTGTGTGTTCATATAACTTTATGATCCTCCAGTACATTATACCTAAATCCCTTTACTGAAGTATAAGCAACGCAAAGTTTGTGTATGTAGTATCTTCATGACTAGTCTACTTATTGATAGACTCTTATAGTGGCTGTTGACACATCAATTGCCTTGGTATCTCATAATGCCAAACCCACTTCCTTTTGGACGTATATTGCTGTGCATTAAGGGACAGAGCGGTTTCGTAAGTAATAGGTTTTTTCCAAAACTTCGCTATCCTTAGGGTCACTGTAAACTCAATGAGTGACTCGAAAGATCGTTCAACCTCATTTAACCCATTATCACTCCAAGATAATCTGCGGAGGTTCCTCTCAGTGATAAGGAAAAAACTTACCACAGATGAAATCTCCTGTCTTCTAGGGCAGGTTACCACGGAGGATGTAAGGCCAGCGTAAGTACAAATTGAGATTGAGAGATGAATTTCATCAAGCGGTGTGTGCTGACAGTCCCGATTCCAGACTATTTTAAAATATATACAAAAATGGAAATCCTTGGCACACCCAAGGTTCGGAATATACTATCGACCTACAGATTGATTTCCAGAGCGGGTGTAAAAAGAAAATGATACCAAATTCGTCACAAACCAGACAAAGACTCCTTATAGTCATTATAAGGACTCTTCCGATATAATATATGATATACTTTTATTTATAAATAATAAAAAGGTGTATAAACTTATTATTAAAATATTCTGAAATACAAATTATTATTGAAATTATTTTACATTTTTTCAAAAATACATTATATTTAACAAAAAATTATATTTTTCTTATTTCTTTAATAAAGTGTTGGTATACAAAAATTGCGCGTGAATACTTTTACCTCTAGGCAATCTGTTGGCATCACATAACTTTTGCATTAAATTTAACCTTGGCATTTTCCTGGGTCTGGCTCCCACTGAAGAGACCTCAATAAAGGTCGAAACCGATCTGAGGAGTGACCCTTCCCATAATGCATAGCATTATACATGCCCGCAAAGAAATGTGCTTTGCATTATGGGATGTGAAGTCATTAGCTTCTATATACGAGTTCCCAGTCATGACTTCACTAGCAAACTTTGTTTACTTTCACTTGGATAAAGGATTAAACAAGAATATTTTTTTTTGTCAAGTAATAAGTTACTTTTTAACCAACTGATAATACTTTCTATTACATTTATGACTCGCAATTCAATTTTAATTTTTCTTCCATTTTATTTTTTATATTTATTATTTTTTATTCTTATCCGATAGTTTTTCCTTTCATTAGCGACTATACACCAATGGACAGATCACAAGAACTAGCTGATGCCATTTGTATTTAAACACTTATCTTCCAGGTTTCGAAAGTTACCGCTCTAGATAATGAAATAAAGAACTAGAAGCGCTGTTGAACATATCACGGAGATATGTTCATGTGCGGAAACCAGGGAGGGGAGGGGGGGCACAAACTACTTCTAGATGTCTGGAAATCAGTATTATTCTTATGTTACTGCTGTTTCCCTCCACAGAATCTGTGATAAATAACAGCATTATACACCCTATGTCCAAAAAGAAACCGAACTTTTCGAAAATAGAAGGAACTAGTGGCGCCACCTGTTGTATCTTTTTGTTGTCGAAAGCGGCAACCTTCATTAGTATTGTGTCAACTGTTTATGGCATTTGTTTCATTAGAAGCCGAGTTATAGTGCCAAGAGTGACAATGTGTTTTGACGAACGGTCGGTCGTCACGATATTCATGCCGTACGCGACGAATTCTAGCTATCAATCGCTTCAAGACTTCGAGATAAAAACCCACCATTGAACCATTTGGCAAGGCGGAACGAATTCTTTGTGGATAATGCCCTTGGAATCGTAGAAACAAATCATCATTGTCTTTACTTTTGACTTCTCAAACGACTTTTTTTCGGATGCCCCTCTTCTGGTGGTCTCCACTCAGCACTCTGGCACTTTGTTTCGGGCTCATACTCAAAACACCACGTTTCGGTTACCTTGAAACGATCGTTTCAAAGAAGTTTGAGTCTTTAGGAGCGGTTTTAATGAGGTCCTTGCAGTGTTCAATTCAATACATTTTTTGGTCGTCGATCAACTTGTGGGGAACAAAACTCTCCATGAAAATGTTGTGCACAGTTTATTTTGGAATCTCCATTTCATCTTCAGTCAATCTCATGGACGATTTCGGGTTTTCGTTTATGAAATTACGCACGTTTTTGATGTTAACTTCGCTCAATCCAGTTTTTGGACGGCCCGGCTTTTCGTCGTCCTCAAGCGTCTCTCGACCACCTTGAAATCGCTTAAACCACTCGCAAACTTGAGTACGGGATAAGCATTCATCACCGTATGCCTTTTGAAGCATTTGATGCGTTTCAGTAAAACGTTTACCAAGTTTAACACAAAAGTCAATCGCAGCTCTCTGTTTGAAACTCATTTTCCGACCGTTCGTCAAAACACACTGTCACTCTTGGCCCTATAACTGGGCTTCCGGCTTCTAATGAAACAAATGTCATAAACAGTGGACACAACACTAACGAAGGTTGCAGCTTTCGACAACAAAAAAAAAAAAGATACAACAGGTGGCGCCACTAGTTTCTTCCATTTTCGAGAAGTTCGGTTTCTTTTTGGATAGAGGGTGTAGAAAAGGTGAATTGTAGTTTCGTTTAAATTGCATTTTACGCCAATCGTTCGCATTTTATTTTTCTGTTTTGCTACAACGTACCAGAGCTGGCACACAATCATTGCGAAGATGAAAAAGTAATATTTATTCTGGTTGGAATTGTATCGAGTATGTCTAAGCATATTACATTGCTTTCACACTGGTGCATTTCTTGTAGCATTTATATAAATAGATTATTAAATATTAGAGGATTCAAGAGTATGAAAATTTATAATTTTTTAAAAAAAGGAGATGGAATAATTCCTTATGGGTCCTGCATATCTTCTTTCATTAAATGGTGTGCACTATATGTGTGGACATATCATTAAATAGATTAGATCTGGTATGTTAAACACTCATTCTTCGAACTTCCTCGTCACCTTGTTACTTCAGACAGTTCAAATCATCTTTTGTATCTTTTTATCTGAAAAACAGTACCTAAACGTTTCATTTATGGTTCTGTGTTTAGCAGTTTCCCCACACTCCCAACAGCCAAACTGTTGGATTATTTTTATCTTCATTTATGTAAAAGTATACAGGGTTTGTTTATTTTTTTATATTCCATCTATATAAAAAGATATAGTAGATTTGTGCCGTGTTGACAAGAGAGTAAGAAGGATGAAGGAATCTGCTGACTTGTTTCTTGAGCATCTGAAGTTTTTGGAGAAAACACACTCAGTTGGACTGTTTACACACACACACACACACACACACACACACACACACACACACACACACACACACACACACACACACACACACACACACACACACACACACACACACACACACACACACACACACACACACACACACACACACACACACAGATAGAGAGAGAGAGAGAGAGAGAGAGAGAGAGAGCCAGCAGCTACTCGAGTTTTTATAGTTTGGGAAGAAACTGGAGGGATGATGGTAGTGACCAGTTCAACAGAACATTGTCCATGAAAATAGGTATGGAAAAGACATGAGACAGCAACATAATATCTGTGAGAAAGTAACCGGGGTAAAATTGTGAAAGAAGGGTCATGATTGGATTTCTCTCTTCTAAGGTTGGGTCCTGACCAGAATATGTGAGCAGTATTCCTATGTCGGAAAAATTTGAGATTTATGCAACTGCAGTTGTAAATTCAAGAAGTAGCATTTTGAACGAAAAGTACATCTAAGTTTCTGGAAAGTGAAGATGTCTATGACACAGGATTTTTATGAGAGGAAAAAGCAGGTGTAAGTCTGCCTAAGAGAAATCTGATTCTGATCTAGTTTTGATATTTGAATATTATTAAAAGAAGTGAAGTACGAGATATTTCATGCAAAAATTACTATAGACTGTAGTTTAGTAGCTTTGAATTGTCTTCACCTCCAATGAAGAATGGAAAGGAAATCAAAGTTTAAAGAATAGATACGAAACCTTGGAGCATTGTACACTGCAAAAGGAGTACATGAACTAAAAAAAATGAATAAAATATACTGCTGTTAGCAAAAGTGTAGATAGGATTTGAAGTCAGTGAAATAAAGTTATTTATCCAATTGAGGTAGAAAGTGAGCGAAATTACACACAGACGCGAAATATTTTTTTATGGGGGAAAATCTGAAGGTGGGGGGAACTTTACTATGAAACGCCATGAACGACTATAGAGAATCGTAGCATCCCATTTGCAAAAATAAAAAAAACAAACGAAGGCAAACCATGATATGATTTGATGACCACCAAAATCATTCCAATGAAGTGCACTGGAAATGAGTTTCTCCAAATTCATATTATGGAGATAACGACCTTCTACATTCCTTTTTGAGAGGTGAGAATGCCATTCGGTGAGAGCAAGTGTTTGGATTAGAGGAATGGAGTCATTTTTTATTTCATTTTTATGGCGCAAAGACGTCAAAGATCACACTACGCCAGGACACAGGTCACAGCAGTACATGTCGTAGTCGGTGGACAATCACAACCATCCATGGCCTTTGGCGTGATTTGAATAGGCAGCCTCTTGGCTGGAGAGCGGATATGCTAACCACCAGGCTAACCAAACCGGCTGAACGAAATCATCATCCCATTGGACACTCTTGTGGTGCCAAAGAAAAGAGCACGATACTGAATGTAATCTATGGTCTAAAGCAGTGGTTTTTAACTGGTGTTCCACGAACTGGTTACAAGTGTTCCGCTGGAGAAAGATGTCAAATGATAAGTTACTATGAAGCACGCCAATCTTGCTTTAAAAACTAAAGATTATTTCAAGAGATTGTTGGACATGCAAGTTAAACAAGTAAAATATTTTGAAAATACTTAAAATTTCCGATAAAGCACAACTTGCATCATATAAGGTAACTGAATTCGTTGCTGTAAAATTAAACCGTACCATAGCAGAGTCTCTTACTTTACCAGCATGTTGTGAAGTAGTAAACATTATGTTTGGCGACGAAGCAAAAAAGGAAATTATGGAAATTCCTCATTCGGACGATACAATAGAAAATAAATTTAAAGGTATGTCGGATGATATTGAGAAAACAGTTACCAATAAACTTTCCTAACAACATTTTGATTTACAAATTGACGAGTCTACTGACATTAGCGGTATAGCTCATATACTAGGATTCGTTCGTTTCATAAATCAAAACGAAATAGTGAATTGATTTCTATGCTGCAGAGAACTTAACGAACGTAAAACAGGACAAGATATTTTTTACTCTATTACGTCATATTTAGAAAATTTTAAAATTTCATGGGAGCTATGTGTAGCAATTTGTACGAACGGTGCTCCACCAATGGTACGCTCCATAAAAGGATTTCTTACCCTTGCAAAGAAAATAAACCCAAATATTATATCTACGCACTGCTTTTTGTACAGAAATCCCTACTTTCAAAAACATTAACTGCAATATTAAACCTTGTACTAGACCAAGTTGCAAATATGGTAAATTACATCCTCAAGACCTTTAAAAGCACGCCTTTTTAAAAAACTTTGCATATCTATGGAAGTCAACTACGAATCTTTGCTTTTTCACACTGAAATAAGATGGTCATCCAGGGGTAAAGTGCTATTCCGAATTTTAGACTCAAGAATGAATTATTGGCCTTTTTTCAAAATAAAGGTACAGATGCTTTTGTAAAATGTCTTCAAAATGATATTTGGTGTGCTAAAATGGAATATTTATCAGATATTTTTAATAACTTAAATAGCGTTAATATCAAGTATCCAAGGGAAAAATTAAAATATTTTGACATCCACTGACAAACTGTCAGCTTTTCAGAAAAAAGTATCTCTTTGGAAAAACCGCATATCAGAAGAAAATACAGGAGATATATTTCCTTTTCTCCATAATAGAAATGTCGAAGGAATTATTTCCGTTATAACAGAGCATTTAACAATATTGGAAGAAACGATTTCAAGTTACGCTCCTTCCAATTGTGCCAATTGGATACGAAATCCATTTGGCACAGTTAATACATCAAGTTGTGAATTTTATTAAAAAAACAGATTTTTGGAAGTGGAGTGAACAAGGTTCTGATATCGTATTTTCTTAGAACTTTTGCTAACTTATGTGAAACTGCACTTATGTAAGGAATAGATATATTGCCTTTGAATCTATTTGTTTCTTCTGAGTGATGTCTAGGAGGATTAAGAAGGAATTTTTCAATGATTCTCTTGGAATATCCATTAACTTCGAAAGAAGTTTTCAGATGGTTTATTTCTGTAAGAAGTTCATTTGGGTCATCAAGAAGAGAACGGGCTCTATGTCCCAAGGTGGAAATTATTCCAAGCTTATGAGGAGGGAAATGATGGGACTGACTATGTAGATATCTGTTGGTATGTGTGGGCTTTCTATATATCGATATTTTTAGTTTACCAGAAGAGCGAGTCAGTTTGACATCAAGAAAAGGCAAAGAATTATCCGTTTTAAGTTCGGCAGTAAACTTAATACTTTGATGTCGGCTATTGAGATGTTCGAGGAAAACCAGAAGGGATTCATATCCATGGCTCCAAACAATGAAGACATCATCCACATAACGTTTCCAAACTTTAGGTATTAAAATAAAGGAAGAGATAGCCTTGGTTTCAAAATCCTCTAAGTAAATATTTACGAGTACAGGGGATAAAGGATTACCCATAGCCAGTCCATGATTTTGTTTGTATATATTATCTTGAAATTTGAAGTAACCGGACCTGATGCAATGTGTAAGCAAGGCTAACAGTTTTTTTGGATAATTTGTCCTTGAGTAATGTTAGGACTTCTTCTGTTAATAAGCCACCCAAAACCTTGTCATCATCAACTCGAATATCCTGGTGTATATAAGATATTGTGTGATTGTGATATTCCTTATTTTGGGGAGACAGACAAATCTGTCCATTGCGTATGGAAGAACACATGAGGGACATTACTTACAAGAGACAGCGAGCCAGTGCATTATCAAGTCATATCCTTTTCTCGGCTAATCCTAATGATGAAAACCAAAGTCACAAAGTTTGCTAGGAAAATTCTACTAACATCTTTCGTTGCAATGATGAACTATAGAGAAAAGTCGTGGAATCTAGAGAAATCATCTTCAATCCTGTTCATCTAAATAATAACTTGAGCTGCAACCTCCCAGATAATCATTCAGCTGTAATCATGTACTGGCGTTCACGTGATGCTGTAAGCACGCACTCTCCCAACAATGCAACAAACGAAAGAACAGCTTTAAATACAACTACAACGTTTTCATGCTAATTATGTATAGAGACTGTCTATGTTGTTCATAGTCTTTTAACCTTCAGTGTTTAGTATTTTTTCTTTTTTCTTTCTTTTATAATGTCACTTGAAGAAGGCTGTTTCAGGCCGAAACTAGTCGTGTTTTTATATTAAAACCTTTTTACTTAAATCTCGGTTCTAGTCATTCAATTCTTCATAAATAAATAAATAAATAAATTATATATATATATATATATATATATATATATATATATACATATATATATATATATATATATATATATATATATATATATATATATATATATATATATATATATATATATATATATATATATATATAAAATACTTTAGTTGACAATTGACATTTATGTCTTTAGGGGTGAAGCAAGATGCATTTCATATTCCACTCTATCTGTTGCGGTTAGAGTGAGGGTAAAATTTATGAGCAGTTCGCTCGCCCTGAATGGGCATGGAGATTATGCACCGCTATAGGAGGTTAATATAGCTTTTGGTCTTCTATGTTTGAATACATCCATCGTCTCGTATGCTGCAGCTTGCTGAACCAAATCGTTGGGGTATATGGACGTCTTTAGGAAGAACTTTGATGTTAAGGATTGTAGGAAAGAGAAAATATAAGAAATATTTGTATCTCTATAAAGTTGATTGTTTCTAACATACCACGGGGCGTTCAGAATCATTCTCAAGCATTTGTTCTGTACTCGTTGCATTTTGATAATGTTAGTATTAGAGGTATGGCTACACGCTGGAGAGTCATAGGTGATTATAGGACGAACCGTCATCTGGCATATCAGCAATTTGATTCTGTTGCTGAATTTGCTATTTCTGTTAATTAGCGGATAGATCTGAGCTATGGCTTTAGATGCCTTTGTGCACGCAGATTTGATCTGTTGGTTGAAAGATAGCTTTTTGTCGAGAATCACACCCAGGTAATTTGTTTCTGTCTGCCAGGGAATTTTAGTATTGAATAGTAACACATCTCCTGCAGGAAACATTGGCCTTTTTGAGAAAAGAACGGCTGAGATTTTTTGGGGGTTGACTTCCAATCTCCATTTGGAGAACCAACCCTCCAGCTTTAGAAAATGTTCTTGAAGCTTTCTGGTAGCGAAGCGGGATCTCAGAGATCTGGTTAGTATTGCTGTATCGTCCGCATACAGGGCCAAGATGGAAGACATCGGATTGTGTGGAATGTCCGACATGTATACAGATAACAGCAATGGAGCCAGTAGGAATCCCTGTGGCACTCCAGCAAAGGTATGGCGCTGGGATGAGGTAGAACCGTTGATTTTGACTTGTATTGATCTGTTCTGAAGATATGAATGGATTAGATGAACTATTTGTACTGCAGTACCGGCTGAGATAACTTTGTGTAGGAGTCCAATATGCCAAATTTTGTCAAATGCTTTGGATAAGTCTAGGAAAACAGCTCCTGTGCACTGGTGCCAGTTATAGCTGGTGGTGATGTATTCGACAATTCTGTGGATTTGCTGGGTAGTACTGTGGTGTTGCCGAAAACCAAACTGTTCTTTAGGGAGGATGTTTAGGTCATTTACTGAGGTTTGGAGTGGTGAGAGGATGACTTTCTCCACAACCTTACGCAGATTAGAGATGAGACTGGTTGGACGATAATTTTGCGGTAGGTGTGGGTCCCTGCCTGGCTTTTGTATAGGGATTACATCAACCAGTTTCCAGGTGGAAGGAAAATAGTGACGTCTTAAGATTGCATTAATTATAATGGTTAGGTGCACTACAGCTTTTCGTGGCAACAGCTTGATCACCCTAGTCGAAATGCCGTCTGCTCCAGGAGCTTTATTGTTGTTTAGTTTTTTAATAATATCATATAATTCAACAAGTGATGCGGGTGCAATATGGTCAGCACTGGTATCTGGGAGTTTTAATACGTATCTGACATGTCTGTTAATTTTATATATGTGATTGAAGGTTTGTTGATTTCTATATGCAGGTTTGCACTGCTCTTCCAAATTTCTTGCCAAGGTCTCCGCCTTGTCCGCATCAGTGGGTACAAGGCCCTGGTCAGAAAGTATAGGGGAAAGAGATTTGCCTTCCATTTTGATGTTTCTTGGTAATTTCCAGACAGAGTAATCAGTAGGCGAGATAGAGGCTAATTTTGCTTCCCATAGATGGTCTCTGTGTGTGTGCCTTGAGTGCATATCTCACAGCCCCAGTAAGTCTATTTAGATTTGTTTTATCTTGTGGCGCACGAGTGTTACGAAATCTTTTCTTGGCTCTGTTTTTCTCCCTGATCAAGTTCATAATGTCTTCAGGCAAACGACCAGGCTTGAGGACAGAATTATAGAAGGTGGCTACCGTTATGGTGGAGTTAATTAGTTGGGAGAGGCTTGTAACTGCAGATTCTATATCATCTTTTGTACGAATGTGAGGAACAGGGCCAATACTATCCCTGGGCACTTCCGACAATCTTTCCCACGATATATAGGAGTGAGGGGGAGGATACAGGTATTCTTGTCTTCCTATCTGAAGTAGTATTGGGTTGTGATCAGATGACAACTCATTCAACGATCTTAGGCTGTTGAAGATTAATGTCCGGCAGGATAGCTATATCCAGGATGTCCGCAGTTCCAAATGTACTAAGATGAGTTGGTTCTGTGGGGCCTGCTACAACAGCATTGTGTTATCTTATGAAGTTGGAAAGGATGCAACCGTTCTTGTTGGTGTATCTGCAATTCCATGCAGGGTGCTTGGAGTTCAGATCCTCGGCTATAATGGTGGGCTCTCTGACGCAGAAGATGGCGTTTAGGTCAGAGTGTAATAGAGTTTTTAGTGGTGGGTTGTAAGCAGAGTAGATTTTCGGTCTGCCAGCCGAGCTGGTGAACACATCCACGCCCATGATCTCAAGATTAGTGGTTGGAGGGTTGTTCACAGAATTGTGCTTGATGTAGTTCTTAATGAAGATGGCAGTGCCACCACCTCTGTAGACCAGTCTATCACTTCTGTATAGGCAGTAACCCCTTATTTTAGGGTTATCTGAGGGTCTTAGATGAGATTCGCTGATTAAAATAACATCGGGTTGATATCTGTTAGTGAATTCTTGCAACTCCAGAATTTTGTTTCTTAGGCCATTCGCATTCCATGAAATGATCTGCAAAGAGGCTGGAATAAGTTTGTTTCTACTCATCAATGAGTGCTGTGAGGATGACCTGTGTTTCACGGAGAAGTCTTTTGGTGGAGGTTGCTGAAGGGTTTGACAAGCTGAAGTCTTGTAGCATGTTGGCTAGAGAGGCCGTAATAAAAGTTGTTAGATTTGTAGGTGCTGATTTGTCTGTACGAGCCACATCAACATGACTTCTTGTTTGCGTTTGGTTCACTCTATCTTTGATGGTCTCTGACTGTGGACACCGAGTCTCCAGCTGTGGTGCAGAGGCCTCTGGTGTTCTTGTATTAGAGGAAGAGGACTGTTTGGCTGTTTTCATCCATCTATTTTTTGGGTGCCGGCATCCCTTGTAGTTGGCCGGGTGGTGGCAACCGCAGTTGGCACATTTAGCCGGGGTTGTTTTTTGGCTTTGTGCAGATATTGGTTGGGTGGCTTGCCCCATTTCAAGCATTTAAATTCAGCTTTACATAATTTCTGGGCGTGACTAAATTTTGACACCTATGGCAATGCCCAGAAGATGCCCTTTTTCGGAGTGGCTCTGGTGTGACAATGAGCCCACAGATTGTTTTCAAGTTGTAGATATTTTTATATATGTTAAGGGTCTTTACGAGGACTAACGGCATGGGAGATGTACATTCTGCTGACCTTAACGGGAGGTAGGTCATCTGTTAATGGTTCATCTGTTGTTCTTCGCATTTTCGTACTTCTTGAAAATCAGAAATAGTGGGGTTTTCCGATTCTGACTGATCTTCCACAGTCTCCGCGTCAACATTTGTGACACTTACCGGGGGATACGTATCATAAAGTTTCACCTTTCCTGGCCAATTTTTGTTGAGCAGCTCGCCCAGTCTGACGAATTCCCGGTATACTTCTTCAAACGTTGTCTCATTTGGCTGCTGTTCCATATCTGTCAATGCGAAAAAAAAAAAAAAAAACCGTTTACCGCGCAGTTGTAGTCTTACCGGCACTACTACAGGACTCAGAACTGATTTTGGTAAGAGCACTGATTCAAAAATTGCATGATCTTTAAGACACATAATAAATGCAAACCACCAAATTCAATCACCGAGAACCCTTTTTTTTTCACTCACACTAGCTTATCACAACAAATTTGCCCTGCTACTTTAATCCTTAAAGTCCTTATAAGGACTAGCTTAAAGGGACGAAGCAAGAATGCTTTTCATCTTCCCCGTTATCTGTAGAGGACAGTGCAGGGATAAGGTGGTATTGTGCAATTAAAGCTCTGATCATGGCAGGAGGGTAACAGCAATAGCTGAGCCTCAGTTAGAACTTCATTGGCTACAGCATTGCCATCCATTACCCTCCAAGGGTATTAATCATCGTATCTCCAATTCAGATACCCTTCACGGCCGATTCTTACCTCTACATGGCATTTTATTTATTACTGATAGAATTTATTATTAGGTGTAGCAAGTAAATACTTTATAAAAATTCATAAAATTTAAGAAAACAGAAAATATCTTTTGTATTTTACAAACGAATTTTACTTTTAACTTTTATATATTTTTTATATGTTTCTTTAAATTATTTTCTTTGAAATGATCCTAAGGTTCTAGAAGAGAAGGTAGTATATATGGTTACTTAGGTTTCACATGAGTATTACGGGTTCGTAGAAAAACGAAAGTTTACAAAAAACAAAGAGATTCCAAGAAATGACACCAGTTTGCAACACGCTTTCCACTGTAGGGAAATTATTAATGAGTTCTAAAAGAAACCCGTTTTCATCAAGGGAGACAAGGCAAGCTAAAATTAGGGGGGGGGGCTACCTACATTGGAAGAGCCAAGGTTTAAGTAATCTACAAACATTGGAGCGATGAAACAGAGCATTTTTTTGAAGCCACATCAAAGCTCCAGTAAACAGGATGGTGGTCTAGCACTGGACAAAGAAATTCGTATAATTGCATTGATATGAAGACGTAATTTTGCACGGTCAAGAAATAAAAAAGTTGATTCATATGTGGTTTTTACCTCAATTGCACTCAATATTTTTTTATCGTTATAATAATTTAAAAAAATACATTGAAGATACTTTTGACTTGCTGTAGTATTTGTCACATACTCTCGATTCCAATATATATATACTTATATTATCTTTCAATGTATATTGAAACATCATCAATTTCAATAGAAAATGTAGGCAAATTAAAATGTAATCTGCAGACGAGATAGCGAAGTTAATAGAATGATATAAAAATAGCCTGACTGCAGAGGATCATACGATCCGAAAAGATTCCAAGAAATTACTCTTGAAAAAAAATAGAATCTATTTTCAAAAACATATTTTCTCTGGTATGCAGATGCATTTCAGACATTTTCTAAATTGTGAGGATAGTACGTCCATCAACCTTTGGAGAAAAACGTGTACATGGTAGAAACGGCTCGTACATGTACAGTTATATTCAAAGGATATGTTTAAAATGACCTTATAGTGAGCATTGGAAAATCCTCTGTTATGAAGCCATTTACGTGTATGTATATCATTCTATTGACTTTTCACTAGCAAGTACACTAGAGATTGTTGTTGTATAGAGAGCAAAGATAGCTGCTAAACTAACACTAACAGAAAGACCCTTCATAAGCTGAGTATTTGCTCTGCTGTTTACTCTTTATCTTTTGTTGTATTCCAAGGAATTGAGATCGGATGTAAGAGAAGTACTTCTGGTGTTTATTACTTCTTCATAACAAAAACGTTTCCTGCACTCGCATTAAAAATCTTTCTTGCTTAAATAGGGTGCCGAGAGAACAGCTGAAGTTACGAGTATGAATGAATCAAAGATAACAACATTTCAATTATAATTTTTATTATTTGTAAATGTATTACCTTTGTTTGAAATAAGTTATTTATTCAAGTTTCACCCTTTATTGATATTATACATATTGATAATGCCAGAGACTTTGGAATCTCACAGAGCGTTGTATGTAGGCAGCATTTCACACTAATGGAATGTGTTCCAGATATTTGCTAAGAGGTCGCCCTGGCTCTACCACGAAGCGTGAAGACAGATTTTTGGTAATAACAGCAAAACGTAATCGACGCACCAAGAAAGGTCAACTTGCAAGTCGGCTCCATTCAAGCATAGGTAAGTGGATATGCCGACAAATTGTAGCAAGACATCGCGACAAATAGGAGTATACGCCCGAAGGCCTGTAGTGTGTTTCATCGTAGAACACGTTTACAGTGGTGTTGTAATTGGACAACATACCAATGGGCTAATGGGATCTTTACGGATGAGAGTCGTTTTAGATGACTTGATCTGGAGCGAAAGTGGTAATGCTTACCATCGCGAGAATGCACTTGAAAGGAATAGATACAGTGGTGGTGGTGGTGGAGTTATCGTGTGGGGATGCATTATGCTTAATGAACGCCCTGACCTAAAAATGCTAGAAAAAGGGACTATAATTGGTGAACGATATTGCAACAAAGTTCTTCAGGGTCATGTCTGATTGTTCCGTGTACTCCTATTGTTCCACACCACATCGTACACGAGCAGTGAAGAAACTCCGAAGACCGAGGATATTAATCGAATCTAGTGGCCAGCATGCTCCGCAGATCTCAACCCCCATAGAATACGTTTGGAACGCAATGAGGAGTCGCATTGCTGCTCGAAATTCCCTCCAGAAAACAAACAAGGCCTTGTCCTTCTTCTAAAGGAGGAGTGGGCCAGTTTGCTTCCAGAACTCCTGAATCCTGAAGCATGGTACGAAGTTGTGAGAGCTGTATCACAGTTCTTGGTGGACATATTCCATACTGAAATGTCTCTTCTCATAGTTTCCTGTAAGCTACACTAATTCCTTAAGTACGTCTTTAGGATATTTGTAACTTTTGCCACGTATTTTATTATAATTTATAATATAATAATACATAATTTATTAGTATTATGGTAATAAATTTATGTCTACATTTGGCTGTACTTACGACCTTCATGACCTTTTAAGTGTAGAGAAAGTAAAAGCAATTTTTATGTTTTAAATTCTGATCTGATCACCTATATATTGCATTTGCTGTATAGATTTAAATCCTGATGATATTTGAATATTTAAATGATTAAATTGTTTTCACAGGCGCATTAAGAGCTTTCATAGTTTGCGAAAGAAATGTGATTATTACTACAAGAAAGAAGAGCCCAAACTGAACTATGGAGATTATTTTATTAGTATATGATGAGTTTGACTTCGTAAAATTGTTAGGAAGGTGGAGTAAAGGTTAGGATCATCTAAAACCATGCTCTAAAGATCAAACGTAGAATTTTGTCTTGTTGAGCTATTTCGGGCTCCAACAAGTAGATGCGTCTTACAATAAAGCACATTCACAAAACATCCATGCCTAAGGTGGGATGTGCGGTCGAATCTGCGGCTTGGAGAGTGGATACGTTAACCTCAGCCAGAGAGAAAGTTACCTGACACACACACACACATAGAAATTTATATTCCCACTCGACTAACTTTCAAAAAATTCTATAGGCTATAGGTTATATCACCTTTATAGGCTAAAATGCTAAATAGGTGTGTGTGTGTGTGTGTGTGTGTGTGTGTGTGTGTGTGTGTGTGTGTGTGTGTGTGTGTGTGTGTGTGAGCGCGCGCGTGTGAACATTGTGCGAGAGAGAGAAAATAAGAACAGGTACATAAATAGATAGATGGTATAATATTGGAGAAAGAAAAGAACCCCCACAGAAAAATACAATTTTGTTCCCCTCAAAAAGAGGTCGAAGCGTGCACACGTGTTTCGTGTATTTGAACGAATATCCCTCACTCTAGCATCAGCCCTGACTGAACTTCCTGCAGACAACAGCCACCTACAACAGAGACCTCGGTCGATACAGTCAATACCACGTATTACGCGAGAAAGGCGCAGAGTTGATGTACGAAGAAAGGCCTCGCATCAAGCCTTTGGGGGCGAGACTTTGGACAAGGCAAGCAGCGAAGCGCCCTCCTCACTATCAGTGTGTGTGAAATGAGAACAGGTAAATTGGAACTGACAGACGACTGATAGACACGTGCACTGATTTCATCCACCTAGAAATCAAATGGGACTCCATCAAGCTGGAAAAGGCAACTTGCGATGTTGTGCTCAAACACCCATGACTTACTACAGAATTTAAGCAGGCAAATATATAAAGAGATGTATAAATGCATAGATTTTAGTAACTGGATCAGTGAATGCATTTTACTTCGTAGCACTGTTTATGCACATCTTTCTAGATTGACTTTTTAATTGTCAATTATGTTTCGTCACGGATTATGCCCCCCAACCTCAAATGTTTTTCCTTTGGAGTTCGTATGTTTCCCTGTGATTGGTCGGACGACTTTGAAGTTTCCATGAAACATTCAATCAAAATGTTAAGGCAATTATAGTGCACAATAACATAGAAAGCCAAAACGTGCTCCCAAACAATCGCATTTATTATTATTATTACATGACACCTTGATGGAGACTCAGTACAGGAGGTCATTTTTCCCGACACAATCCACTGCCTGTACTACACCATCTGCTACTTACAACATAATATTCGTGTCTTAACTGTGTGTGTGTGTATTCTCTGGCTGATTTGCCTATTATGAAGGTGAAACACCAGAGATTCCAGGAGAAAAACGCTGCTACCTCCGTATAAGATCGACTAACACACCTTCAACTGAAACCACAATAACAAAAAAAACATATAAATATTCTTCTAGTCATAAAAAAAATCAAATCGAGTCTTTTCTATCTGATGGGCGCAGTGTCTCATCGTTCTTCCAGCTGCTCTAGGGAGGGGCTCTCATACTATGCAGTTCAAGAAGTTTGCCTTGTTCTTGTTGAGGGCCATCATTGAGTCTTAAAAAATTATATTTCTCTAGTATCTAAAGATCTCATCTCCCATTATGTATCACTGTAGGTAAATAATCCCATGGCATAATGATATCTGATGACCCGGATGCGGATCTATTAGTATGATGCCTATAGGGACGTCAACATTCCCTGAATGAGGGAGGGTATAGCGTCTGTGCGTCCTATAGAGCGTTCAGTAAACTGCTACAGTTGTTTAACTGGTTGAGATTCAATGAATTTGCCAATCCAAAATTGGTTCCTTACAACTTTGGCTCATTTATGATAACAGACAGAAATAGAACGCCTCTATCTAAATAAAGTTCTATTTCTGGCCAGTAAAGCATACCACATATCATGACAACCTCTTCAACTGTCCTATCCGTCAGCGTGGCACAATTGGAACCTTGACTCGTTATGCTAGCATACGTTTTGTCCACTCCATATTGTAGTGTTCAAATGCTGCTGAAACATTAGTGACCACTTCATCTATGAGCTTCGGTAAAGAGATGACATTTAACTTGGATTTGGATCCTCCATAGCGTATCTTCCCCATGTAGTATTGCAACGTCACCTGTTGCCATCACAAAACTACATTACTCCGTACGAGAAGTTACACCAATCGCTCTGTAGCTTAGGTTGCTTAGTCGATAATGACTAAAACCTTCGGCCTGAATGATTTGGATTCGAATCAGTCTAGGACGAGAACTTTAATAATAACTTTTCAATTGAAAGTGGATGTTTTCGTTCTCCAAAACAGACACACCAGCCAGAACACTCACAGTTTACACACATAGACAGTAGCCTTAGTTATTTCGGTTGTAAATCCAGATCAGTCCATTTGCTCACTGGGAGCATTCACGTTTTATTCTGCTTTACAATTTCATTATGAGCCACGAATTATTAACAAGGCGTTCTGCATCCGAAATGAGGCGCCTGTTAGCAGATTCCAGGCAATTATCCTGTTTTCGAACTACGTGATATTTACCTCTAACGATTATTGCAACTTTTGTAGTGGTTTGCACATACACAACTCTACTATGATAGCGTAGAGTGTGCATCTTTTTATTATGGTAAATTGGGCATGTTTCTCTCTCTCTCTCTCTCTCTGGATGAAGGCGGTCATCGTTCACTGTTACATGTCAGTGTATATATTCCACTTGCAAGAAACTGATGTATGAAAGCGCTATTCTATTATTATTATTATTATTATTATTATTATTATTATTATTATTATTATTATTATTATTATTATTATTATTATTTTATTCACATAATTGATACACAGTCAAAACAAGTTATCATATAAATAAAAATTTGACTGGTGATTCAGAACAATTCAGATTCTACCCAAGAATCCAAGAAAAGTCCGTCAGGTAGCGTCGTAAAATGGACTGTTCCAAGTAATGCTGTTTTTTGTAGGTCATATGGGGTCACTTTGTTGATGTTTAATTGCTGTAAATAGTTGGACAGCTTCTTTGAAGTTGCACCAAGTGCACCGATAACTATTGGGATGACTGGTGTGTTTAAGCCACAGTCGGCCAACTTCGATTGCCAGATCTCTATATTTAGTAATTTTTTCCAGTTCTTTGTAGTTCATGTTGTTATCACTGGATACTTCAATATCGATAATCCAAACCTGTCGATGTTCGATAATTGTGATGTCAGATCTATTGTGTTCCAAATGCCGATCAGTTTGTATTCTAAAGTCCCAGAGAATTTTTAGAGTTTCGTTTTCCAGTACAGTCTCTATTTTATGCTGCCACCAGTTATCAGAAGTAGGAAAGCCATATTTTTTGCATACTTGCCAATGAATTATTTTGGCCACTTGATCATGGCGGTATTTATAGTCAGTTTGAGCTATTTTGCTGCAGGCACTGATTAGATGTTCTACAGTCTCATTTTTCTGATCGCATAATCTGCATTTGCTGTTATTATTGATGTTCGAAATTTTTGCTTTGATTGCATTAGTTTGTAATGCCTGTTCTTGAGCTGCTAGAATAAATCCTTCTGTTTCATTTTTCTTTTTAATGTATCCATTATTATTATTATTATTATTATTATTATTATTATTATTATTATTATTATTATTATTATTATACAAATACTAATATACAAAGCACTATGCCAAAATATACTAATATACGCTATAACAACGTATGCTTTCTGTGCACCCTACAAATTAAATAGATTAATGTCGCTACAGTACAAAATGATAAAACTGATCTTTTGGGAACAAAGAGACAATAACGACCTTATAAACACTGCAATGTCAGAACACAAAATACTGACAGCAAAACATTTATGTTACTATGCAGCTTTGCTAAAACATTATTTTGATGCTAACTACTGGACAGTCAGAAATACATACCGTATAACAAGACCTCAGACTACTAATTATATCACATTTAAATACAATAATCACTACGGAGAAGCCACGCGAAACTTCCACATCCCAGACATGATAAACAAATTACCTTTTGAATACAGAAACCTTACAAATTACAATAAGAGCCTGAAAAGAGCTCCAAGGACATATTATGAACAAGCAACACGCACCCAAAATACCATACAAACTTAATGAAACACAATATATTCGTTCAGGCTTACAGTTCAGCGACGCATCAATACATTCCAAGTTATTGTGTGTGTGTGGGTCGGTGGGTGGGTGGGTGTGCGTGCGTGCGTGCGTGCGTGCGTGTGTGTGTGTGTGCGTGCGTGTGTGCGTGCGTGTGTGTGCGTGCGCGCGCGCGAATTTTTTAATCATAGATTTCGTAGCTTCCCAACACAGCAAAAAAAAATAAATAAATAATAACCAACTGGTGTCATCCTCAGATAAGCTTACATATAAGCTTCGAGGATGAAAGCAGAGAAATTAGTTCTCATCCAAGATGTATCAAATGTAACCAAATGCATGTAATGTACGTATCACATGTAAACCAATGTATGTAATAACTATAACAAATGTATGCAATATAGAGTGATTATTTCCATTGATATTGTATATATAGAGTGTAAAATTGCAAAGAAACATCTGTAATAATCATCATTATGAATATTATAATAATATACGTTGTAAACAGTTATTGTTATTATTATTATTTAAAAAAAACTTCACGTACGAGAAAGTATTTGTTATGCATAATTGTGTTCCTATAATGTATGTAATTTATCTGAGAAATAATAAAAATGTTAAAATAAAAAAATAAAATAAAATAAATTATTATTATTAGAACAAGTGTTGTAAATACATAATATAAAGGCCAAAAAGTATTATTAAAAATTTTAATTGAAATCCAATGTAGGAATTGCAGCACTTAGTGCTGAACTCTGTAAAATTATAAGGTGCAATGTCACACAAGATGTTTATTGTATGTATAAATATTTTAGTAATCAATAAAATAAATACATATGTTAAATAAATTATTATTATTATTATTATTATTATTATTATTATTATTATTATTATTATTATTATTATTATTATTATTATTATTATTATTATTATATCAACATAAAATAAAAGCATAAATATTATCAACAACATCATCCAATATCCTGATTGTATTTTCCGTGATGTACAGAATATGATGATAATATTAAATGAAAATATTGCATCATTGCTAAATTCCTATCGACAATTTTCCTCTAAATTAATCCATAAGGACTCCGACATTATCGCATCTTATATTTCCGTCTTCTAAGGCACTTCTTATTGTTTTATTCTTACTATAAGTTTCTCATTCAGGGTACAAGTGAGGCTTTACGTTTTCAGTTTTCTTGCACATTTTCGCAGTCCTTGTCTTTTTATGCTGATTTTCTTATCCAATTTGTTAGAACAGCTATTCAATTGAGTTAAGAAATCCTTCAGACTTTTATTGGATTTATTTAGGAATATAACATCATCTTCATAAAGATCCGAGATTAACATATCCAGTTTTGATATCAGGTTTAATCCCACTTTCTTTCCATAATGTTATTCATAGGGATAATGAACAATAGTGAAGATAATATTCACTAATTCATCATAAAACCATTTTCTGTACTTCTTTCAATTCTACCTGCTGACTTCCAACTCAAATAAAGACTAAACATTGCTTGATATAATGCCCCATTGACACCATATAACTGTAGTGTATTGAATAGTTTCTCTCTTGGCACCTTGTCATATGCCTTTTCCAGATCTACAAAAATACAGATCTTTGTTATATCTCCATGATTTCTCAACTATTTATCTTGAAGTGAATATCTAATCGTAACAACCTGTGTTCGGCCTGAACACAGCTTGTTCTTTTTCTTGTCCAAATCTCCCTATCACAATTTTTCTTAGATTCTTCCGAAGTATGATTACATAAATCTTAGCTGAAACATTCAGTGGAAAAACTCCACCATAATACTGTTGCCAATCTGGTTCTGGGTGATTAGCGCATCTTCTCTCCAACCAACACACTGTGGGTTCGAATCCCGCCATGAGCATTCAACTTTCGTGATTGTCTTTTATGTGGTTGAATCTCATTTGCCCGGTGGGAGCCACCATCCCGCTTATAGGAGACCTGAAGTGTCCCTGAAAGAATTCCATGTTTGGTCTCTAGAGCATACTTTCTTACATGCTCTTCTTTTTCAATACGAAATTCAATTTTATCCTGGTCAAAAACAGATAGTGATCACTTCCAGTTTCAAATTCCGATGTATACTCTTGTGTCTTCAACCAGCATGAATATATCGCTATAAACAAGAAAAAAGTAGTCAATGAGTCAAATTCTTTCGCTGTGAATTTCTGCACATGGTTATATTGAAACACGGTGTTAGTAATAACTAGTCCATAACGTATGTTACGCCTAGTGATCTGTTACGTTCGTATTAGGCATGGCCTATTACGATTTGAAACCGCGACCGCCTCGAGAATAAGGTGGTTGGCCCTATTCCTCCCGGTGTATCGTATGTCTGTAGATTTCACAGAGTGGGTTTGCCTGTTCTGGAGAACGAAAAACCCGAGTTTTCGGGTGAGAGAAAATCCTACCTCCGTATGACAGGAATCGAACCCAGGTCTTTCCGACCAAAGGGATTCATCTGTACCGACTGAGGTACGGAGATCTTACAGTTTATCACACGCTAAAAATATATACTACATGAAATTTCACGATTTATTATTGAGCATGTGATCTTTCCCAATTTATAATCGTAAATTGAAGTTCAATGACTTATACCTATTACAGTGAGTAGTGAAGTAAAAATAATGCTGGATCTAATATCCACTTTACTTATATGATAGTGAGTAGTTTATTTTATTGATTTGCCTTTAATTTTTTGTTAAAAATGATCAAGTTGTTTTATAAGCTAAATATGATTAGTCTATCGCAGTATATAAAAATATAAAGCTAACAATTATCCTTATAAGGACTGGCTTAAAGAAGCGAAGCAAGAATGCTTTTCATCTTCCCCGTTATCTGTAGAGAACAGTGTAGGGATAAGGTGTTATTCAGCTATTAAAGCTCTGATCATGGCAGGAGGGTAAAAGCAATAGCCGAGCCTCAGTTAGAACTTCATTAGCTACAGCATTGCCATCCATTACCCTCCAAGGGTATTGGATTGAATGAATCAATCACCGCATCTCACGGTCGATTGATTCCAGCTAACAATTACATGACATATACAATTCTTCATAAATTATTCATTTTGATAACAAAATGGTTTGGCAAAAGACAAACAAAACAAGTTTATTATATAAATATATTTTATATCAATAAGCTAAATTCTATTAGATAATAATATTTACATTAGTATTTTAATATGAATAAAATGTTTTTATCAAACAGATAATTATTATGTTGAAATGATTCCATGCGAACAATATCTAAAATAATCTTAGAAAATGAACGAAATTTACTTAACATTAATATTAAGGACTTCAGATTGCAACGTGATTTGTTGGAAGGAAAGAAAACGATAAAAAAAAATATTTCAACGCAAGCGAATTCAAATATATTTTTTGTTTATGTCGAAGTTTTAAAGTCTAAACTCTTCGAGAATAAGCTGGTCTCGTAAAAACATCGCATAGAATATTTCAGATTTTTTTTTAAAAGTTCGTTTAGTCCCCCCCCCTACAACTAGGGGGGACTAAACGGGGGTGGCTAAGAACATGTCGATAATGCATCTACGATCGTTTTCACGTCCTTATTTAGCTCGAGTTGAAACAGATAAGTTTCTTTCTAGAGAACTTTGCATAGAGGAATTAATAATCCTTCATTATAAATATCACGTGACTCTCATTTCTTTTTTTTTCCTTTATTCATTTATTTCTTTTTGCTGTTTAATTTTTTTATTTTTCCTATCACGCATTTCCTTTATTTTTCTGTTTTTTCACGAGTTATCTTTTTATCTCTTTCACCCCAGTTTTTTTTTATTTTCCCTATCTAATTTTTCTTAATTAATGCTAATTATTGATGAAAGAATCGAAGATCGTTTTCCCATCCGTCTGTGTATTGGATCTCCGATAAAAGTTTTCGCTAATAAATAGGCCACCCATCAGTTAAAGCAGCGCTGTCCCAAGTACATATAAATCAATTGGAGCAAGCAGCTATACTTTCTCCGATAGAGGGCAGTAGCATCTCGTTCAGCTGTTGACGTTCTTTGAACCTTCTCTTCGCATTTCATTATTTCTCCTGTTCCAGCGCGGTTGCTTGTGTGCCGCTGCACACACACTGTCACATGTAGGAGCGGGGGAAACGACGACAACCCCTTCGCTCCGTTTGTATACCCATTGACGATCTTTAGTGTCCCAAACTTCCAATCGCATTTTAGGCTCGAGCGTCAAGACTGTCAAAAGATGGAACAGAACGACGTGCAGTGTCGGCACACGACGGCATCATACGGTGGATTGTACGCACATCGCTATCAAGGTTATCTGTGACATGTGTCGGGACACGAAACACCTGGCATTCCGCATATCAGTTTTTGTCCGTTTCCCTCTCTTCCGTTAGGCATCCCGGTATGGAGTACAAGATGGTGTTGTCAAAACGCGTGAAAAAAAATCCCGCGTGGGTGTGTCTACAACGATATTAAGGGAAAGGCCTGTACACTATGAAACATCTGCTAATTACTGAGCATGGTGTTTTAGTGCTTGGAATTCTAATGGCCAGTGTAGCCATGACAACCACGTGCAATTATCGCGAGCCATTCATTGTTGGTTTGCAGGTACGTGAAATTGACAACATTTAGCCAAGTGACTTGTCTGTGTGGATTTGACAGTGCGTGAGTCGTTGAATATTTCAAGGACCCAAATATATTTTTTAAAAAAGGGGAAATTAAAAAGAAACAAAAAACCCATTGAAGATGGACGAAGAAGTGGAGTTGAGGAAAGTGATATGGGAGATGTTTACAAGGTTTGAGAGGTGGCTGTTGTGGAGTGATCGTGGGATTTAGTGAGTGATCAGCATGCAGACACTGTGGTGTCGGAGTCTTCGCAGGGGGTTTCTGTTAACGGTGATGTGCTGTGGGATTATGTGTTATACTTGGTATGCCCTCACTTCGTACGTCCTCATCACCAACGCCGACAGCGTCCATCTTCTCGTGTCGGACTCTCGAACTACTTCGGACGCCTATTTTCGTGTTCAACAAACCCACAGGTTAAACAACGGAAATCCTTGGAACCCCGGCGATTATGCGGTGAGTGCTTGGTTACCCCGAAGCATCAAGGAACGCCCAGAAGTCGGTTTCGAAGAGCATCACCCCCCTGCCGTAAACACTTCTGTGGAAGGGAACAACAGAAGCATGCCGGTGACAAACGGATCTCGTTCCACGGGATCGCCAAGGAGTGCTGGGTTTAGGGTGGGAAGCAGACCACTGGTGTCGACCCGCGACTCGGCAGCCTTTATTAGTAAAAGACTACCTCAAGCACTTATCATCGGAGTCAAGAAGTGTGGGACCAGAGCCTTGCTGGAGTTTCTGAGGCTACATCCCGACATCCGGGCTACTGGACCAGAGACACATTTCTTTGACCGCTTCTACCACAGAGGACTGGAATGGTACAGGTGAGTTGGATATCTGCTTGTTCTGTATGATTCGTTTGTAATAGGTTTGCAAGTCCTATGAGATGAGATGGTATAATATCAGACTATATAAATTCATCATCTACGAACAAACTATTACGTTCAGTTAGAACTTCATTATTTTTGTGCCATCATTACCCTCCAAGGGTAATGGATCTAAACTATTACGTTACATTTAATCATTCATTATCATTATTTCTTATTTAATTTTTTATTTGGTGTATAAATTTAAAATAATTGTTCTTTCTTTCACATGATTAGTCACTATTATTATTGTAATTTTTTCAAAAACAAGTTTAATTTTTCTATAATTCAGTTTACTTTATATTCTTAAAATTTTTCATTCTGGGGTGTCAACCAATAGGGAGTTCCCCTGCAAATAATTAAGATAACGTAAACAATTCTACTAACGCTTTTTTGCATTCCCTATAGAGAGGCTTAACACTAACTTTTTTTTTTAGAAAATAAGCAGTCGGTCTCCACCATCACCATCTCACTAAGGTTGAATGCACATTTATAAAGAACTAGATAATAGATGCTATTTCTATTGTTTTTTCTATTATTTCTCTGTATGTAATGGTGTTCACTCAAAGTGCGAATTTGAAAAGTATAGTAGTAACCTTTAAATGATAATGTTATTTATTTTAAGATTTTAATTTATTTTAATTATTTTAAGAATTTAAAACAATATTTAATTAATATAAAATTTACTTTTTGTTTTATTATTTTTAAATTTTAATGTTTTATTTAAAAATGAAATAGTTTATAAGTTTACACCATAATAAATATTGAATTAACAAATTATAAGTAGACTAATATGCCTTTTAAGAGAACAACTGAATTTTAGATGAAAGCTGTTGAAATTTTTTAGATGAAAGCTATTGTTGTATTTGCCCTCACGATGCGATAATCCCACTCATAAGCATTTACCAACTTTTAATGAATATCCTTTTGCAATTAGAGTTTATGATAATTTATATTAATGACTAAGGCCTAAAAGTCATCTCATGCGACTGACCTCCCTTCTCCCTATTATCCTGACCAGTTAGCTTTACTCCAGCTGACGGTAGGGGCCACGGAAGTAAGGCTAGCTCGAAACAATAGTGATCTCTCACTGATACTCGGGCTCCGATGACATCAATGTAGAAACCGAAGTCCACACTAGCAAAGTTCATACCTTTTACAACACATTAACAAGAAATATCATCTCCTTTCTCTTTTCCCCTTTTGTTCCTGAAGGATTGTTTTGTGGGTGAATAATGAAAAGTGTCACAGGCAATCGCCAACGTGATAAATTATTTTAAAATAAAATTCACCTCTGCACAATATCGTCTGGCCGACAATGCAGATTACAGCTAATTAATCAACTGCTAATTATTGAACGCTACTAAGAGAACGCTAGAGGCGATCGAAGTGATTTATGGACTCTGATGGGCAAATTGTTCATTCTATTGTTTGATGTTGGAAGCTCCGAAGAGAAAACAAAAGATAAAATATTGCGAATTTCGACAATAGGGAACTCCAGATGCATTGCTGACATTTCCGGCACATTGTAAAATGAACAAAAATAAAATTTTAAAAATAAATAAATAAACGAAAATAAATTGGAAGAGCTTTTAGTCTCAGTAATTATAAAAGACACAGAGAGAGAACAACAACAACAAAAAACGTAATAATTGCTTGCTGATTTTAGCGCCCTCTATGGTAGAATTTTGAATTTTGCTTATTAATAGTGTACAAATCAATGACCAGCAACTTTTACAGTCATTTCGCTATTTTTCACCGATTAGGAATAATTGGTAGAATTATTGCTTATTTTACTATACCTGTACGAGCGATGATTCTATTAAAAATTCTAAGTGCCTTTAGAAAAAGAAAAATGTACCGAAATGAGAAAAAAAAACATCATCAGAGTAAGAGAAAGAAAATACTATGAAATAATAAAATTAACAATTTTCTCAATTTCTACTAGAGGGCGCAGAGATCGATTCTGGTGGTGTCACTTGGTCGGACGAAGTGTTCTTTTTCATCTGCAATCCAGTCTAAATAACTTACACTTTGTGGAAGTACAAACAAAAGTTTTATATTTTGTACACCTCCCGCGATCTGCCATGATTTCTTTTTTGCGTGACTGTTGTCATATCTCACGGGAGTCATTAGACTAGGCTGCAGGAAAAGAGAGCGCACCGCTCATCTGTAATATGAAGTGCAGCAGCTAAGGTTACTTGAGACTAAGTCGGGGAAAAGAGTAGACTAGAACCCGAGTGAATCTGCAATTTCTCTTCCGCAGTATGCAAGAATTGCCATCTACACCGCTTGTTGCCTTAATGAGTATTACCTGCACGTACATAAACACTTTCTGTCCCCAGTTGTTGTCATGGCAACGTCCTTTTAATATATGTTCACTGCCAAAATTTCCTTACCGACTGATATATGACTGTCATGTGATGCCTCACATATGAAAATGCAACTTAATAAACGAGAAAATATGCTAGAAAGATAACTCAATTAGATATACACTAGACTACAAATGTATTTTGTAAAAATTGCTAAAAAGTTTGATGTTTATTTGCCATTTTCCCCCTACAAATTGAAAGAAAGAAAAATCATCAATGCGTATTTCACTTTTAAATTCTTTCCAGCCCACATGTTTGCTGTTGTCTTTATATTTCTTTCTTCCAAAACTGGAAGGAAATTAGCAATGCGCATTTCAGTTTTAAATTCTTTCTGGCTCCCATGTTTGTTGCTGTTGTCATTGCCTTTTTTTCTTCCTAAACTGGAAGGAAATTAGCAATGCGCATTTCAGTTTTAAATTCTTTCTGGCTCCCATGTTTGTTGCTGTTGTCTGTCTTTTTTTTCTTCCAAAACTGGAAGGAAATTAGCAGTGCGCATTTCAGTTTTAAATTCTTTCTGGCTCCCATATTTCTTGCTGTTTTCATTGCCTTTTTTTCTTCCAAAACTGGAAGGAAATTAACAATGTGCATTTCAGTTTTAAATTCTTTCTAGATCATATTTTGTTGTTGTTGTCTTTGCCTTCTCCCTACAACTGGAAGGAAATCATCAAAGTACATCTCACTTTTAAATTCTTTCCGGTTCACGTGCCAGGAAAGTATGTGATGCTACACGCCATAATGGTAGATCAGATTGTTGTTTGTGTCCTCTTCTAAACATCAATCATTGGTAGAATCCGCCTCTACCAAACGAACCAACAGAGAGAGAGAGAGAGAGAGAGAGGATGCATGTGTCGCCTCGCGCTCTGAAAACGGCCTCACGCAGGATGAGCGTTAATGGGTGTGTCTGTAGCGTGAACCTTTCAGTGAAGAGCTGCGAAAAAAAATTCACCGCAGAATTATACATGAAGGATTGGTTTGTCCCTGAGGGTTTTTTTAATATCGTTAATTCCCCAAACGGGCAACATTTGCAAATTTAGTGTCAGGTATTTTTTATGCGAAAAGAAAAAAAGAGATAAGGGGAAAAAAGGTTTATTATAGTGATGGAGAGAATCATGGCATCAGGCAGAATAGACGCAACTCCCAACATCACACATTGCTAAGGGAGGAAATATTTACGAAAAAGATTCTAAGGTCACAATTAGCTGATAATGCATCATCGTCATTCAATAAAAATATATTGTTTCCTCATATATAGGAAATATTAATCTTATTTAGCCTTGAGTAACAGATGAAGGTTAATTTAACTTTAGCCTAATCAATGAATGTTAAATAAAGACTAAGAAACACCTGGCCCAATCGTCTCGCAGTCATTTCAAAATAATGGTCATAATAATTTCGAGAAAAATCTGGTTAAATACTACATCTTAGTCATTTAAACATACCTAATTTGCCAATACAATAGGTAAATACCATATTCATTATTATTACACGAGGAAAACTACTTTATCCTTTCAAAATATCGTTTGACTTTATCAACAGAGTAATGAGAGTTTAGCCTTAAAAAAATAAAATGCCATTTCACTAACAAAAGGATAATGAGAGTTGAGCCTTTTTAAAAAAATATGCCAAAATATTATTTGACCTTAACAAAGGATAATGATCGTTTAACCTTTAAAAATAAACAAAATATCATTTGACCTTAACAAAAATAATGATAGTTTGCCTTTTAAAAAATAAATAAAGTGCAATTTAACCTTCACAAACAATAGTTTTGTGAAGGTTAAATTATATGACACTTTAACAAATGATAATGATAGTTTAGCCTTTTTTTTAATATACAAAAATACTATTTCATCTTAACAAAGGATAATGATAGTTTTATCTTTAAAAATAAACAAAATGTCATATCTGTCGTTACCAAAAAATAATGATAGTTTTGCCTTTTAAAAAATAAACGAAGTGTTATTTGACCTCGATAAAAGGATAATGATAGTTTTGCCCTTAAGAAATAAACGAAATGCCATTTGACGTTAACAAAAAAGGTAAATGAGAGTTAGCCTTTAAAAAATAAAACGCTAATTTGAAAAAAGAAGATCAAATACTCATAACTCTTGCAAGTGGATAAGAAATCTATAGCCTGTTCTGCTTTTTTTTTTTTAAAAATTGAATAAAAGGCTATTTATTAATTAGAAAAGGCTAATTTAGATACCCAGTAATTATTTAGCATGCTGTACAAAATCAAATATGAAATTTTTTATACTGACACTACTTTCAAATGAATAATTCGCATCAAATATTTACACGCATCGGAGAAAGCGCATGAGTTAACTAGGCGATATACACAGTTCCCTGTCAGCCTCTTTGAATGCCAGTCTCAAAAAAAAGAAAAAAAAGCCTCTGTTACCAATTTCATTGACAAACATTTTTTTTTATAGAAACAAACTCGCTGCATATATAAATGATCCATAAGATGTTCATTCTCGACGCCTCCGTACGGAAACCGAAAGAACCGTGGGTATTTTATCGTCGAAATAATTTCCTAGATTTTTACAAAAATTTCTTTCAGTCGAACTTGTTTATTTTGATAACAGAAGATAGAATTCTGATTCTGAAAAATATTGATCAGTGCTTATCACTTTATCTGTTTGGACCTCAATCTTTTACCTTTCTTCTTCAGGCTGCTTGATTCTCTATTCGTTCAACAGGGTTTTCTTTATGTACCTTAGGGAGATTGATTTATTTATGATACAAGACGTTTTTATGTTCTTCAAGCGACATCAATTTAATCTTATCTGCATTCGTTATCGATTCTATCTTTTTATATCTCAACTTTTGTTTTGTTGTCTTCTGAAATGGAAATGAGCTAAATTATTTCAGACCGAATGAGGATTATGATTTTTCTAATTCTATTACTTTTTCACAGTGAATTAGCCCGGTGTGATACTACTGACACTGTCTTATTTACAGAAGATCTAAAGTAGAAAAGAAAATTATATCTGATCTCAGGAGTTGGATTTCTGCCTTATACATCGCTTGGTTAACCCTTTATAACCTGCATAGACCTGAACAGGTAGACAAAACCTAAGTTTTCCAAATAACGTAGCCTTAGCAATGAACGTGAAGATATAGTTGATCCAAAACTTAACCTTATCCTTAAATGCAGGGAATGTAAGCTTTTTTTTTTCAAATTAAGGAGTAAAGGCTAATGCAATGTATCATTGTGATATAACCAGTCTCATACGGAATTGAAGGTTTTTTCCCCGAAACTTTGATTTTTTTTTCCAACCAACAAAACAGGCAAACGAACAAAAGAAATACACGGACATAATAAGCTGGCTTCGTAGTCTTAGTTCGTCGGCCGTAATTCAAAACCACAATGATAGCAATCTGTTATTAATGTTCCAAACTCAAGCAAAGGTGACAATGCAGAAATCCAACTCCTACGATAGACCTAAATTCGAAATCTATGTAAGGTGCCAATCATCTTTATTGGACTTTTCAGCGGAAGGTGAGTTAGCTGATTTTAGGTTGCGATGAATTCTTACCCTACTCCTAGATATACAGATTTTTTTCCTCAGAAATAGACACTCTCCGGAAAATAGATAATTGCCAGACTAGTGTGGAGAAAATATTTTATTAATCGGTCTATCATAGTTAAAATTAAGTTTAGAAAGCAAAGTTATACTTTTCTAAGTGTAGTAGCTCTTTCTGCAAGAAAGAGCTACACTTAACCTGATCAATAATCACAGATAAATGTCAATTACACATTTTTCTTTTTTTTTATGAAACATATTTACTTAAATTAGTATTTTTTTCAATATAATGTAGGATAAACAAATTGACATTAATTTGAATCACCCAATTTATTCCTTCTATTTATTTATCTTGTAGTTAGCACAAAGCTCTTAGCAGATCACATCAAAAGAATCCGATTCTTATAGCAATTTTATGTTTACTGACTGTGTTCTAGAAACAAGTCGTATGATGGAAATCTTCCCACATCTCTGACTGTTAATACAAATTTTGTCCCGCATTCTTTGCATTCTGGAATGTCCCTCATTTTTTACACTTAATTACTAACTCTCCCTTTAGTAATTTTTCCTTACCCAGTACACTTCCAAATCCCTCACCCATCATTGTGAAGGGTATTCTCTTCCGTACCCCCACCATTAACTTCTAGGCTGAGTAGAGATATCGTGAGAAGGAACCCATCAACCACTTCCCCCCAACTGACTGTGTCTTAATTACGTTTCTAGTAGGGCTGGAAACAGAAGCGTTATTGGAATGATCACTATGCAGTAGTGTGTGTCGCGTTAAAGCTCTCGCTTGACCCCTAAATTTGAGTTCTTGGTAGGATTATTGCCTTTTGTGCTGCTCGCAATAATGTCCGCATATTTTTATTTGAATGAATTGTCTTGGACTGGTTTCACTTTACTTGGAATTCTCAGAGAAACTGAAAATTCAAATGTATATACATGTTACGCAGGCAATTGTGCTCATATTATTATTTTTATTTTATTTTGGATATATTAAACTAGTAGCAACCATATTAATATACACATTCCACCACCTTATCCATCGTAACTTGGTGTTATTGTCTGATTTTTTTAATTAAAAAAAATTATTATTCTCGAATTTTTTCTCAATTTCTGTTGATTGGTATGTGATCTCCTTTGACAATTTGAATTCATTATACCGACATATTCTCTCTCTCTCTCTCTCTCTGTGTGTGTGTGTGTGTGTGTGTGTGTGTGTGTGTGTGTGTGTGTGTGTGTGTGTGTGTGTGTGTGTGTGTGTGTGTGTGCTTGCGTGCGTGCGAAAGTGACCTGAAAAAGCAACAGCACTGCTTTCTTCTCCTTAACTTACTTTTTGTATAATACTGCTACCAAATGTACGTCAGGTTTATATTTGTGAGAGAAATATAGGAACCTGTAGCAAAAATAACCTCAGAACCATTGTCCGATATTCATTAACTCATTGCTGAAAAAAAAAATGCCAGTGAATACATCGAGTAATCACCATTGTGGTGATTATAATTCACCATTCTACGTATAGGTAACCTGTGTATACTCATTGTAACAAAATATTTTTTTAATTGTAGAGTTTATATTTTTGTATTATATTTTAGCGTTATATATATATATATATATATATATATATATGTGTTTTTTTTTTTTGGTCCCAATAAGTTTGTGTTAATTGCACTGATTTCCAAGTTTTTTTTTTATTATTGCATTTTTTGTTTCTGTTATTTTATTCAACTTCGCTGTTTATATTTTACTACTATGCTCTGTTATAATTGTTTTTACTATGGTTAGGCTGGTTTATGAGCGAGTTGCTGTCAAAAAATGAATTTCATAAAAAAAAAAAAAAACAGAAAATGGGAACACAATAATCAACACTGAATAAAAAAATTCACATGTATAATTAAATGTTCTAACATAAGTAGCATTACTTTTTACAAACATTTATTACAGATGGTGGTACGAAAATAATGCCTCCTATTCTTTTCTTGAGATTGGAGTAGTGCAGAAAGCTTGACAACTAAGTAACAACTAACTAAGTGGATAGTAGTAGTAGTAGTAGTAGTAGTCTCTAGTTCCACTATAGTGAGTGGCGCTGGGATCGATCGCAGTCACCTGAGTGCAGTATACAAGTAGTTCAAAATGTTGGCTATTATGGTGAAGTCCTTACTGCGGAAGATGTGAGTCCGATGGTAATTCATATCCTTACGAAATATGTGTAAAGAGACGATATTGTCAGACGTTGGGTGAGACACTTTAGTGAGAAAAAAAAAAGCTCGAGAAATTGAGCGACATGTATCCGTAGAATCAAAACATAATGTCATAGTTCCCCACGACAATACCTGATCTCACACACAGATTGTGTAAAAGGGATGCAATTACCACATTTCGCTGGACTAATCTTCTCAATTCCGTCCATATCCCGGATCTAATACCTTCTGATTGCCACCTTTTTTGGTCATGTGAATGATACACTCCAGAGACGCCATTTTGGGACAACGAGAGGCTGAAAGAAGTTGTTGGTGAGGAGGTCTCACATCGGAGTTTTAGCGAAGGCAAAAGTGTATAGAGAATGACAGAGAATTGGTTTTAAAAATGTCATAACGCTTTAGAAAAATGCAGTATTAATCCTTGTAAATATCACTCTTTAATAAATTATAGTTTCTGAGAAAAAATAGGAGCATTACTTTCTTATCAACATTAGTAGAACAAATACAGTGCTGAAAACGAAAATATACTCCAATGTTTTAATTTTAATTACAACATTGGAGTATATTCTTGGAATATATACTCCAACGTTTTTATTTTAATTAAATTTTTAATAGGTCGCTATAAACAGCAAATTTATTTGTAGTCATCACTGTTCTCCTCTTTGAATTATAAACCATTCCATCCTCAGTCACTGCGTTAAGAAAACCAATACACAGCGTTACACGTTTGTAATGCTTTTCGCATACACATGAATTACTAAATCCAATAATCATACGTTCCTGTTAAGGACTTAAAGGGGCGAAGCAAGAATGCTTTTCATCTTCCCCATTATCTGTAGAGGACAGTGTAGGGATAAGGTGTTATTGAGCTATTAAAGCTCTGATCATGGCAGGAGGGTAACAGCAATAGCAAGTCTCAGTTATAACTTCATTGGCTACAGCATTGCCATCCATTACCCTCCAAAGGTGTTAATCACCGCATCTCATGGTCGATTCCTGCCAATAACCATACGTTCTTAGTTCTTAAAAGAACTGGGGAGATGGACTGAGTCCTTGACTCTTTATCCCGTCATCTGAATGAAGAAAATCTGTGTGGATGGGGTGTTATTGAGCTAAACGTTCTAGTCATGGCTGGGTTACGGCAATAGCCGAGCCTCAGTTATATATATATATGTTAAAGATACCAAGTTTTTTTAAACCTGGTTTTACTTCATTTCCCAAGTAAGCAAACAGACAAATAAGTCAAGTTTGCGCCTGCAAGTGTTGCAAGTCTAGCTGACCCTGCACGTAGTACAAGACCAAGGCAACTCATGGTAAAAGTAGATTAAGCTCTGATCACTAATCTTAATATTTACCCTTAATGCAAAGCACATCTCCTCC
Organism: Typopeltis vanoorti; assembly: GCF_054136105.1. Lineage (NCBI taxonomy): Eukaryota > Metazoa > Arthropoda > Arachnida > Uropygi > Thelyphonidae > Typopeltis > Typopeltis vanoorti. The sequence goes on along the minus strand of NC_143565.1, from coordinate 21,063,621 downwards.
AGGAGATGTGCTTTGCATTAAGGGTGAATATTAAGATTAGTGATCAGAGCTTAATCTACTTTTTATATTTTATCTACCTTTTATATTAGCACATCTCCTGGAAGAGATGTATGATGCTTTGTATTAAAGGCAAGGGACCACTACCCAGACCGGTTTCGACCTTATGAATAAGTAAAGCCGTCTCTAAAAATTCGGACGATCCCTAGGCCACTCAATTGTGGGCGAAAGATCGTCCATCTCAGCGTTGGCTCCACAGTGATGGCCTTCCACCCACCACCACCACCACCGAACAGAACCGCTCATATTCCATATTCCGCAGAAAAGCATTCAACGACAAACTCCCCTCACCGTGCAGTACCGGAAAACACTTTCCCCGGAGACTCAAAATGCTCCCTCGAGGCAAAAACCTTAAGAGATCGAACTCATATCGGCAATAGCCGAGCCTCAGTTAAACTTCATTGGCTACAACACTACCCAGACAGGCCCCGATCTTTATTGAGGTCTCATTAGTGGGAGCCAAAAATACCAAGATTTTAGTAATAGAGAGCTTATAAGTATTTTACCAGAATAAGTTACTATAAGGTGTTTTAACCTTATTAAATAATATCCCACTATATATAAATAATATATATATATATATATATATATATATATATAGATGAAAAATATATATATATAGATGAAGATGAAAAGCAAGAATGCTTTTCATCTTCCCCGTTATCTGTAGAGAACAGTGTAAGGATAAGGTGTTATTGAGCTATTAAAGCTCTGATCATGGCAGGAGGGTAACAGCAATAGCCGAGCCTCAGTTAAAGCTTCATTAGCTACAGCATTGCTATCCATTACCCTCCAAGGGTATTGGATTGAGTGAATCAATCACCGCATCTCACGGTCGATTGATTGATCTATCTTGATGCCATCTGGCGTAACTCTTCTGATTAAAATCTGGCGTAACTCTTCTGATTAAACTGTATATTTCCCATATGTAGGAAACATAAATGGTTTGGGATAAACTATAAAAAAAAACATTAGTTACAATCAAAAATTTTAAGAATTTTTTTAGTATTTGAGTATATTATTATACTTTCTGGTATGTTTTATTTATTATCTTTTAACGAGAAACTTAAATAGAAGTCATGAACGTATTAAGCAGATAACGTTCTTAAACTGTTATGACAAACAACTGGAAAATCATAATTTTTAGATAGCAATGGGCAAACTTTAACCAACTCCCTTTACCCTGATTAAGCCACTGAAGGACGGTTAAAACGTCAGTACACGAACAATCAAGACATCTTATCATCAACACCAACTTAGGATATAGTTTAGAGCAAAGGGAGGAGCAACAAGAAATTAATTTGTTACTGTCATGTCATATGACTCTTTTAATTAGTACGGACAATGCCATAAGAGGAACAGCAAAGTCGAGCTGACGTTAGTGTCGTAATTGAGGCACTCGGAACTGTGTGTGTGTGTGGGGGGGGGGAGGTTCTGTGATGGGGGGTGGAGAAGGAGTTTCTCTGGTGGAAGAAAATCCCTTTCCACATCTTCCTGCATCCCAGATCTGGCAGAGAAAATTAAATCTGGCCGAGGCATACATCAGTGGTCTTTGATGTGGCCCGGTAGGAGTCTAGCGTCATGTGTTCTCGTGCCATTGTGTCACTTTCCCGATAGTTTAATTCGCTAACCTCCTCGGCGGTGACCCGCGTTCTATGAGACCAATGATCAATATTCTCCCTGAGCTGAATGCGGCGGGGACAGCGGATTTTCCGCCTGCCTGGGCTGCTACGGAACAGACTGTGGTGTGTGCGTGCCTGCCTCCCTGCCTACGAGAGAGTGCCATGTGTGTGTGTGTGTGTGTGTGCCGAAGAGCCGGAGGATGAGAGAAAGAAAAATACAGCCTGTGTTCTCTGAAATTTTGACAAGCGACATTGGCAATATTTCGTGACGTGTTACCTGCCACTACATCTCACCATCCCCGGCTTTCTCCAAGTTTCCCATGATCGTGATGGTATTTTATGCATTCCTGTTTTGCTTAAATACAAGCTGCTCATAAATGTTATGACATCAGAATCTAATGTTACATGTTTGTACTCACTAATATAGATCTAACTGTTTAATTAATCAGGCAGCTGTACGTGGGAAATCATGTGTGAATGACTGGTTTATTATTGTTGGATTAAATGCATTTAAACCATTTGTGACATCTTTGTAAAAATATAAAAAATATAGGATTTATTTAATATGATTTATTTCATTATGTTTTATAAAAAATTTATTAAAAATTATAAAAAATTTTACGTGTATGATAATGTTACCGCTGATTTAGACAAGAGAAATTGAGATTTCTGCAGTAGTCTTCCTTATAAAGCCATGCACTTTGGTGTAATGAGATATCCAGTGTCATATTTTATTGGTGATATTATTTAGAAGAAACTGATCAGGCTACAATCTTGGAATTTAGAGGATAGAAAGTTGAAGTTTAGAGGTAATATAACAAAGACTTCAAATGCCACCCAGAGGATAATTGCAATTCTAAACTAAAACGAATATTGACATGTTAAAATAACTTTTAACTTCTATGGCTGGATGGACATCAGTCCCTTGGATTTTTATCCCGTAATCGGTATTTTTTAATTGTTTAATGAAAGAAAGTTTTGAGCACTTGGCTCGCCCTAATTAGGGCTGTGTAGAAATGTTTCAATCTGTGATCAGGGCCGCCTTTGGGCGTTTATGTTTCCATCTGTCTTTTTCATCGTAATCTGATGACTCACGAATGAGTAGGTTGGGATGGAGTGATGCATGAGCAAAGTACTTGGTTGCTATCTGGAGGAGAAACGTAGGTATATCTGGTTTCCGTCTTGGTGGAGGATAGTTTTCCTTACAGACCATGGGGCATCGAAGATCATTCGAAGACATTTGGTTTGGATTATTTATAATCTTTTGATGTTGCTAGGGGAGGTGTGGCTCCACGCTGGTGAACCGTAAGTTAGTATGGGTCTGATGATTGCTTTGTATATCTTCTTAGTTTGTTTTCTGGACTGGCTGTGCTTCTACGAGAGATGTGGGAGTCGAAGCTAAGATGGTTATCTAGTTTGATTCCCAGGTATTTTACTTCTTTTTGCCATGGATATCAGTATTGAACATCGTGACTGCTCCATGATGGTCTGCTTTCTTCCTTGTAAATAGTATGGCCGTGCTTTTGTCTGCATTGACATCAATTCTTCATTTCCGAAACCATTTTTCAAGATTCGTTGTGCGTTTTGTAGTCGTTGTGTGGCTAGGTATGGTCTGAGCGATCTGGGCAGTATCGCCATGTCATCTGCATAGAAAGCCATGGTGGTTGATGCTGTGCTTGGGACGTCTGAGATAAAAATGGTGAAGAGCAGCAACGATAATAGGGAGCTTTGTGGGACACCTGCTGTGATACTTCTTATAGTGCATCTGAGCCCACGGAGTTTCACTTGAAATTTTCGGTCTTTCAGGTAAGAGTCTATGATTTGGAGGTTTAGTGAGTATTTTGCAGTTATTAGTTTGAGAATGAGGCCTTTGTGCCACACTTTATCGAAGGCTTTCGCCACATCCAGGAAGATTGCACCTGTATGTTGTTTCCAATTAAATCCGATAGTTATGTATTCTATAAGTCTGTGCATTTGTTGAGTTGTGCAGTGACCAGTTCGAAAACCAAATTGTTCTTTTGGGATTAGGTCTAGATTGTCCGTTTCGTTTTGTAGGCGTTTTGCTATTACTTTTTCAGCGATTTCCCCAAGGCCTGTCAAGAGGCTGATAGGTCTGTAATTCTGGGGGAATTGGGGTGCTTTACCCGGTTTGTGGATGAGGATTATATCTGCCTGCTTCCAGCGAGTGGGAAGTAGTTGAGTCTTAACATCGCATTGATGATGGCCACTAGATGCATTATTGTTTTGTGAGGGAGTGCTTTTATAATTTTGTTTGAAATCTGATCAGGACCTGGTGCTTTTCTGTTGTTGAGGTTCTTGATGATTTGGTATATTTCCTTTGGCGTAGTATAGCTTGTGTTGTCACGGCTGGTGGTATAATGAAGTGCATAGCATACTTGCTTGTGGATTTTTTCAATGAATCGCAAGTCTGCATGAGTGTAGTTTGGTTGAAATTGCAGCTCCAGGGTGTCTGCAAAGGCTTCTGCTTTCTCATCGTCTCGGTAGACTATGCCTCTTTCTCCATGGATTCGTTGTATGTTGAGGTGATCGCTGCAAAGGGCTTTAGTCATTTTCCATAATGAATTATCTACAGTGTTCAAGTAGCTTAGTTTCCTCTCCCATAGTTGATTCTTATGGCCTTTGATCGCATATCGGACTAGGTTTGTTGCCCTGTTTAGCTCTTGTTTATCCTGGGATGATAGTGTTGCATGGTATAGACGTCTGATCCTGTTTTTGTTGCGGATAAACTTTAGAATCTCTTCTGGGAACAGGTTAGTTTGAGCTGGAGCGGTAACGGTGGAGGCTGTTGCAAGGCCAGTTTGGATTGTGCTTTCCAGTTTACTGATCGCTGTTTCTACTTCTTTGGGTGAGGAATGGTTGGGACAGGGCCCGTGATGTTGCAGAGAGTTGCGTTGAGCTTCTTGAGATTTGTGTAGGATTGTCCGGGGATGGTTTCTGCTTCCCCGCCTAGGCTAAGCAGAACTGGATTGTGGTCAGAGCTAAGATCATTAATAACCTGTAACTGGAACTGATGTGGGGTGTTCCTGAACATGGCTATATCGAGCAAGTCAGGTTTGCCCAGTAGTCCGTAGTGTGTTGGTTCAACAGGACCTGCTATGGTGATGTTTCGTGTCATAGCGAATTTTTGTAGGCTCTTCCCATTATTATTGGCGTTTCTACTGTTCCGCGCGGGATGTTTTGCGTTTAGGTCTCCCACCACTATTGTTGCTTCGTTTGTGTCACGGAGCTGGGAGAGGTCTGAGACTTGGAGTGGTTTGCCTGGAGGGTTGTAGACTGAATATAGTTTTAGACTACCTGTGTTGTTGGTGTGTATTTCAATTCCAGTTTCTTCCAGGTTTGTAGTTGTTGTTTTCTTGATCGCATTGTATCTTTTTGCTTTTTTTTGACAAAGATAGCCGTTTCGCCCCCTCTGGTATTGATCATGTCTGTCCTAAGTAGTGTGTAGTACCTTATTTTGGGGTTGTTGCAAGGCCGAAGGTGCGTCTCGTTGACTAAAAGGATGTCTATCTTATATCTTTCAGCCAATTCTTTTAGTTCTAGGAGGTTGTTGTTTAGTCCTTAACATTCTAATATGCAATCTGTATTGAGTTAGTTATGGTAACCGTATTATCCATTAATCTCGGAGAAGATGACTTGTGTGTTTTTGAGGAATTTGTTGGTGTCGGCCTGATTGGGATTTGTTTTGCTAAAGGCCATTAACATCTCTCCTAGAGTGGCAGCTAAGATTGCTGCGGAGTTTTGGTTGCAAGATGCCGGATTGTTTCTTGCAGAGACCGTAGATGCGTATGATTTCTCGGGAGTAACAGTTCGCGTTCTGATTTCTGGTGTAGTTTGCTTCTGAGTGGGCGGGGGGGGGTAGTGCCTCTCTAGCCTTCTGCAGGTTAGATGGGTGGAGTGAAAATCCCTTGCAGTTGGCTGGGTGTGAGCCGCCGCAGTTTGCAAACTTGGCGGGCGTGGTTCGCGGTTTGACGCAAGTGTGCGAGGGATGGTTGTCACCGCACTTGTAATCCGCTTTACATAGCTTTTGTGCATGCCCATACTTTTGGCAGCGATGGCATTGACCGGATGAAGCCTTTCTTCTGAGAGGTTCAGTCTTGATGACTAAGCTGCAGACTATTTTAAGGTCGTAAATTTCTCTATGTTCTTTACTGATCTACACTAAGACCAGAGGCATGGGACGTTTGTCTGCTCGGTAAATGCGAGATAATTTAATTGGCTCTAGGCCTTGTGATCTGAGGTCAGTAGCTATTTCTTCGGCTGGTATGGTCTCAGCCAGACCTCTGATGACCACGTTTAGATTTTTTTCACTCTTAAGCTGAAACGTGTGATATGGGACTTTCAGTTCATCCATAAGTCTGGTGAGCTGGCGGTAGTCCGAAGTTCCTTCAGGTTGAATCCGGATTCCTTCATCTGTACTCTTGGCTGATGTAAAATTGATGTTTGTGTTCTTCATCATCTCTGTAATTAAAGACCATTTTTTCTTTTGTACTGGAGGAATCCTCTCTTTGGGTTGTGCCCTGGAGTCGGTCTCTATTCTTTCATCAGGTTGTGCTGTTAAGTCCATTGGAGCTGTTCTTTCCAAGTGTTGAGGTATTATGCCAGGTTCTGCAGCTGGCGACTCCTTCTTGCGCTTCTTTCTGCTGACAACCTGATAGTCTGTTGAGTTATCTCAGTCCACTAGGGGCTGGTCTTTGACCGGCGACATAATCCCTCTGGTGTTATCTTGAGAAGTTCTGGGGGAGAGGGTCAGGGGATTGATAGTCCTCTGTTTCAACCTCTTCTATTTGGTAGATTGCTACCTTTCCTGGCCATTTCTTTTGCAGCAGGCCTCCTACATGTTTGAAGTTTGCCAATAGCTGCTTGAAGTCGAGTTCACCACATGGAGAGTCCATAATTTGGCCTATGAGAAAATAGCGATTGCTCGGGTTTCCCGAGTAGTTTGCAAGAGATCCTGTAGACTTTGAGAGTCCACTAGCTAATCCCGTAGACAGTTTAGTGTAAGCGTCTACCAGCAAAAAGTTAATTTATTATAGGTGACTATCCTAAACACGAAAAAAGGAATTTCGGGAACTTACTTGGACACAGTGCAGAGACCTACCTCCCTAAAATATCATTCATCCACCACTGATCCTCATTGCGGATGGGGCCTGCCGGTCATCAGACCTCTGCATATTTCATACAGAGGGAGAGATAGTAAGTCTGGAACAGTGTTAGTTCCAGTGCAATGCGAGCTTCCCGAAAAACCTTATATAAAATTTAACTAGGCAGAGTCTAAAGGAATACGTCCGATCACAACGACAGCCACTACCATCACTCTGATCATGTTAATGTTAAAATAAATAAAGTCATTTTGCTTCCAATACCATTACTTAAAGTTCTTAAAAGAACTGGGCGATGGACTGAGTCCTTGACTCTTTATCCCGTCATCTGAATGAAGAAAATCTGTGTGAATGGGGTGTTATTGAGCTAAAAGCTCTAGTCATGGCTGGGTAACGGCAATAGCTGAGCCTCAGTTAAAACTTCATTATCTACAGCATTGCCATTTGTTACCCTGGAAGTCCTAAGAAAGATTACGCACTAATACCATTGTTAATATTTTATAGATATATGTTTTAAAGTTTGGTGTTTCAATAAATTTTCGAAATTCATTTAAATACTAAATTATTTTTAAAAATTATATCCAAATATAATTAACAATTAAAATTTATTTATTATTACTATAAGGACATTTTTGTGAAATAAGAATATTTCATAATTAGCAATGATTTCGGCCATTTCTGATAATATTTGGGTGAGTTATCTGAACCTTCTCCTATGTTGTGCCCATGGTTAAAGTGGCCATTACTAGTGGGGAGTCTTAATCAAACACTTAATTGAAAATGCTACTTACGAAGAAATAAAAACCGAAAATAATGCAAGAATATTTGTATGCGTTAACCAATCCAATGCTCTTGTATTCTAATTATTTAGTTAAAAATAACGATTTTCTGATTTTCTTAGGTAGATAGCTAATAATTAGCAATGTATAAAGGTTTATGGATAAACAGAAATCCTACAGAAAAACAATAATTAAAAGTACTAATAATGTACTACTGAGTACTCATAAAAACATTCTGATATATAAAAAGGTAGTCAAGTGCAGAAGAAGCAGGAGGTTAATTGCAATTTTAAACCAGCTGATTTATCAACATTATTTTAATAATTAGTGGTACTCAACAAATATGAAATTTTTTAAATTAGATATCATTTTTAGATGAGGTCGAGAACATATCTAATCGGTTGAGCCATTTCGACATTTCTTTGACTGCCACAGACCAGTGGCGGCTCCTGGCTTGAAATCGTGGGAGTGCTGCAACTTTCGAAATATACATACACACTGTAAGTACAGTGCATACGTGTTTGGATAAAATATCAAACTTATGGTAAAAAAATAAATAAATATAAATAAACATGAAAAAATATTGTTTATTATCGATAAAATTTTACAGTTTGGTATAATTCAAAATTACGTAAAAATAAAATCCATTATCATAACCCCAATAATGTTCTAAAATAAAAACAAATGCTATGGCTTTAATTGTAATGTCCAACTATTTAAAGAGACGGAGTAAAGACGATAAGCACTACGAACTCTACTACTGGCGCAAACTGCATATGAACAACAGTGGAACTGCGCGACGGACAGTGCCGCATTACGCTAATAGCTCGCATCTTACTATAACGTGCATATGCTTGCGCGCGTAGCAATATGACACTGTGGTAAACACAGTGCTGCCAGCGTCCTTCGCCCTCTTAAGTGCTACACGATGGATTTTTATTATTTTTTATACAAAATAAGAGAATTGTATAGGATTGTCGATGATAAAATTAAATATTACAAGCAAATATAATAAATTAATAAATATATTTATAGATCGAGAAAAATTGGGGCGCTGCAGTTCCGCAGTGCCTCTGCACGAGCCGCGCCTGCCACAGATATCTATTAAGAAATTTTGAGGCATCTTTTAGCGAGGAAATAAAAATGTAAATTGTAAATTTGATCGAAATCATTTCATTTCGATCTTTAGCAGTGTCTGAAAAGAAAACGAAGAAGACAATGTTTTCGGAAGGTTTTTTTTTTTTTATTCCTTGTTAACTGAAGTTTTTTTTTTTGTTTTCCTTGCTAATTGAATTCAACTCTCGAAGTTTGGGGACTGAGTTCCGTTATCGCTAATAAAATGATAGAACCATAATATTCAACTTAAAACCGAATCCGATCGCATTTTGGGGTAATAATTCTTGTAATAAAAATAATCATCCTTATTGAGAGAAAAAGAAAGCTTATACTTCATACACATACCGACCGCTGAATCAGAAACTTTTATTTGACATATAGGCATGCGATTCCCAATAGTGATCTTCTTTAATTCACTGAGCAAAGTTCGGTAAGATCTGCGTCCTTATAGTCCTTATAAGGACTGGCTTAAAGGGACGAAGCAAGAATGCTTTTCATCTTCCCCGTTATCTGTAGAGGACAGTGTAAGGATAAGGTGTTATTGAGCTATTAAAGCTCTGATCATGGCAGGAGGGTACCAGCAATAGCCGAGCCTCAGTTAAAACTTCATTGGCTACAGCATTGCCATCTATTACCCTCCAAGGGTATTAATCACCGCATTCAGTCAATTGCCACACACAGGAAGTTCTATTCGGCTGTACAAGCCTTCTCAGATGACGGCGATCTCGCTCCTGACTGACCGTCTTAGGGGCACAGTTACGCCTCTTACACACATAAAGTGGATTATGTTTCCACTGATTAAACACCGGGATATCTTACCTCTTGAGAAACTGGCCAGCTCTGCTGTTTTGAAAATCGCAACTAGAGCCAGACAGACATTCACAATAAGCCCTTTATCGAACTCCGAAAGATCCTTTGTTTTTCCCATTGTGATCAACACTATTGACGATTACTGACCAGCAGAATTCTTAATAATAGTCACCTAGAACACGTGGTGAGCACGGGACCAAGTAGTATTTTGCAATACACTGCGTTTACGTACATCTGCATACAGGTTTCGAATTCAGTGTCTGGTATGTATAGTTCTTCTACTCTGATATTTGCTTAGATTGGTGAATGGAAAAATAATTTAAAAAAATGCAAATAAAACATAAATTTCGAGATTGTATACTTAGATAAAACTATACCTTAAAATCCTCTCTATCCTCTTCTTTCTTATCGCTCTATACCATCTTTTCTTTAAGATGGTATAGAGCTGTATGGTTGTATGCAGATTGGGATCCCAAAGGGCTATCTTCAAATGTACCTTCAAGTACACCTGTTTGCATCTTCCTATTCAATATTCCGATATTTGACACCCTCCTAATCCAGGTTCCTAACATTTTAGTATCAGTTTCCAAATGGTTTCTCACCCTTCAAATCTGGACCTTCTTTAGAGAATACCATAGATCCAAACATCCCTTTTCAATCCCAAGGGTGCATATCGCGTCCCCTTTCTAACACTGTGGAGTAAGTTTTTCTTCTGGTGCATTATTCTCACTGTGGCATATATTTTACATGCATTTTACCATATTATAGCAAGGTATGTATAAGATTTTATTCCAAATGATGGTGCTATATATGATATAATATTAAGCCAAAACGCCATTATAAATTACAAATTTACAAGAATTCACTTGTGATTTATATATATATATATATAAGGGGAGAGGAAAAAGATAGAGCGAAATAGTGAAAGAGACCTCAGTTGGCCAGTTTTAGCTGATCACCCACCGGCTACTTCTAAATCGATCTTTTGACTTTTCACTAGTTAAAGGAAAAATCCAAAAATAAAATAAAAAAACACTAAAAACCTAAAAAGAATAAACAGATAAAAAGAATATTAAAAATACTATAAAACCAGTATATGAAAAATGCAACCTGTTAAACCTAATAAACGGATAAATCAATATAAAGAAGTGAACAAATTGAGGAGACCTGCCCTAAAAGGCTCAAGAAAACTTCGATGCTTGTAGTGATCGAATTTATTGTAGTCAGCAGCTTGTTTGACCAGTTGATTTGGGTGCATTGCCGCATCTGAAAAAAAAAGAGAGAGATGGAATATTGGTATCACGGTGAATCTGACTATTTTTGACCAACCATGGGGCATCTAGTATCATCCGTAATCATTTGTTTTATACTTATTGTAGTCTCAGATTTGGAAGTATGGCTGCAAGCTGGCGAGGCATAAGTAATTATGGGACATATCACCATCTGATAGTGTGTTTCTTGTATTTAGTTCGCTACGACAATTAATCATGGGGTCAAGTTGAGCGATAGCTTTGGATGCTTTCGTCCAGATGAGTTTGATGTGACTGTTGAATCGCAGACCTTTATCTAATTGGATCCCAAGATATTTAGATTCTGTTTGCCATAGGACTTTAGCATTAAAGAGTTGCATATCTCCTTTGAGGGTGGGGGGGGTGCTAGCCTTCTGGCGAAGAGTATGCCTGTGCTTTTTTGAGGATTTACTTGAAGCCTCCAATCAGAGAACCATTTTTCTAGTGTGTAAGTACTGTCTTGGAGTTTTTTGGTCACCATGCAAGGACAGAGAGATCTTTTTAGTATTGTAGAATCATCTGTATATAGAGCTGTGATGATTGTCATAGGATTTTGTGGGATATCTGCCATGTAGATTGAGAATAAAGGCGGAGCGAATAATGAGCCTTGTACATTCCTTTGCAATGTACAGGAATACAGCGCTAGTGTGCTATTACCAGTTGAATCCTGTAGTAATATATTCGACAAGTGATTGGATTTGCCGAACTGTACTGTGGGCTCATCGGAAACTAAATTGTTCATTTGGAATGAAGTTTAATTTATCTGTTGATTCTTGTAGTCTGGATAGGAAGATTTTTTCAGCAGTTTTCCTAGACTGGGCAGTAAGCTGATGGGTCGGTAGTTTTGAGGAAACTGTGGGTCTTTCCCCAGGTTTGTATATTGGAATGATGTCGGCAATTTTCCACAGTGCAGGAAAATACTGCAATTTTAGTATTGCGTTTATGATGTTCATAAGATGCACTATAGCTTTGTTGGAAGCGGTTTGATGATTTTATTTATGACACCGTCTGGACCTGGTGTTTTTTTTGTTGTTCAGGTATTTGATGTTAATTAATTCTGCTGGAAAAGTAGGAGTAATCAGCTCTGAGTTGGTTTTGGGTTGTCTTAAGGTGCGTCTGACATGTTGGTGAACCTTGTAAACTAGGTTGATATTTATGTTTTCATATGCTGGACTGTATTGGTTTTCCAGATCGCTGACAAGGGCTTTGGCTTTCAATGCATCTGTATATACAATACGTGCTCGTCCTTCATAGGGGAAGAGATTTACGTTTGTTTCGGAGAATTTTCAACAATTTCCGTATTGAGTGGTCTTCAGGACTAAAAGATTAGCTTCTTTTCCCATTCTTGATTTCTGTGGTTTCTGAGAGCTTCCCAAACTAGATTATTCAAAGGAGTTTTTCGATCTTGTGAAGCATGTGTATTGTGGTATCTTTTCCTGGTTGTTCTTTTCTCTGAATAAATTCATAATGTCATCTGGGAGACGATTGGACTTATAAGGAGTTCTAGTCTTGGTGACTGCAGTTAAAGTTTGGCTAATTTGATTTGTGAAGTTGTGTATTGCTTCATCTATCTCCTTTTTGTATGGTGGGCAATGGAATAATGTGTTCGGGGATTACTTTGGATAATTTTTCTCAAGCTATAAAGGAAGAATTGTTCTCGAGTGCCTAATTTAAATGAGATAGGTTTGTGATCTGATGACAGCCCATTAATCGATTGTAGCTGATACTGATATCTGATATTTCGTAGCATTTCAATATCTAGAACACCGAACTGCCAAAAGGACCATGATTATTAATTTATGCGGGACCTGCTACTGCAACATAAGTGAACCTCATGTGATTTTTCTGTGGTTTTATTGGTCGTTTTGCTGTTCCATACTAAATGTTTGGCATTGAAATCCTCTGCAATGATTGTGGAATCTTTGGTGCCTAGAATAGCGTCTAGATCTTCTATCAGTAGAGTTTTACTAAGTGAGTTGTAGGCTGCAAAGCTTTTAAATTTTCCGGCATTGTTGGTGTAAACTCTAATGCCTCTGATCTCTGTTTTTGGTTTGAGAGTTACTTGTGGTATTCTGTTTAAGGTAGTTTTTAATATAAATGGCAACGCCACCACTTCTGGAATCAAGTCTGTCCTTTCTATAACTATTATATCCTCTTAATTTTCGGTTGTTTGCTGTCCGAAAATGCATCTCGCTGATAAGAATTACTTTTGGGTTGTACCTGACTGCAAAGTCTTGCAGTTCAAGGATTTTGTTGATGAGGTCGTTGGCTTTCCAAGCGTCGATCAGGAAAGAGAGTTTGGTAGAATTTTGTTTCTATTCATTACTAAGTGTAGTTAGAATAAAGTGGATCTCTTGCTGAAATCTTTTCTACAAAAAGAAAAAAGATTTCAAGAAAAAGAAAAAAAACGATTTCAAGATAACTGAGGTAATGACCGCAGTTAGGTTGAAATTTATTTGATCTTGGCGTCGATTTCTTGGAACGCACCGCATCGACGTAAATTTTGTTTAGTGGTCGTTTTCCTTCCAGATTTGTAGAATTTATTTAAGTCGGAGGATGGTCAGTTTGATTGACAAGGCTAGATGAATGAGAGAGAGGCTGTGTATTTCTTCCCATCCTTCCCGAATCTTAGATAGAAACTATTTGTAATTGGCAGTGATGCCGTCGTAGTTGGCACATGTGGTTCTAGGTGTGGCACAGGAGATAGCTGGATGATTTTCACCACATTTCAGACATCTGTAGTCAACCCTGCACAGCTTCTGGATATGATCAAATTTTTTAGCGTCCATGGTATTGACCGGATGATGTTCTCTTTCTAAGGGGGTTCAGTAGTATTTCTGAGACCACAGATTGAAGTTAATTCATTAATTTTTTTTCCTGAGTATTTGTAATCTCCACTAACTTAAGTGGTATTGTCTTTTTTTTGGTAAACTGTGTACATCCGACTCACCTTTATTGGAGTCAAACCATGATCGATAAGATCTGTTGCAATCTCTTCTGAGGTGATATCCTCAGTAACTCCTGTAAGTACAACCTTCCGGTATCTTTCGTTCCTTAGGGCAAAAGTATGGCGTTATAAGTTTAAATTGTCCATAAATTCAGTTAACTTACGGTAGTCGCTAACTGCGGGGCTGAATTTTTATGCCTTCCTCTGTATTTCTGCCCAAGAGTAGGCGATATTTTGATCCTTAATGATTGGAGTGACCGAAGTCCACTTTTCATTGTGATTTTCTTTAGTCCTTCAGTTTTTACTAACATATTCTAGTGAATCTTGATCGAAATCCTTAGGTGGAGAGCTCACTAAGTTTATATTTTCATCTTCTACGCCACCTCCAGGGTCAGTTGTTAATGAATATAGGTTTAGATATCCAGGTCACTCGACCTCAAACTTCTTAAAAAGATGAAGTACTTAATTGCAGTCTAGATTTTGAATTAAGTTTCCCGAACCCATGGAAAATTAAATTCACTTCTCACCTGGTAATCAGTTACTGGTTCCAAACACAAAAGTATAGATTAAACATGATCATTACTTAAACAGGTATGACACAAAACATATATAACGTTCACATTCACTAAAAAACTTTATAGCACTCGAATAATGAATGAAAATGCAAAATGTTGAGCTAAAGATTAACGCTTAAACATTCCAAATGAATCAACCAGTCCAACTTCCTCATATATATAATATAATATAATATAACACTCGAATAATGAATGCAACCGGCCCAACTTCCTTATAGTCTTTATAAATAAATAAATAAATAAAGACTGGCTTAAAGGCGCGAAATTATAGTCCTTATAAGGACTGGCTTAAAGGGGCGAAGCAAGAATGCTTTTCATATTCCCCGTTATCTGTAGAGGACAGTGTAGGATAAGGTGTTATTGAGCAATTAAAGCTCTGATCATGGCAGGAGGGTAACAGCAATAGCCGAGCCTCAGTTAGAACTTCATTGGCTACAGCATTGCCATCCATTACCCTCCAAGAGTATTGGATTGAATGAATCAATCACCGCATCTCACGGTCGATTGATTCCTCTTCCTTCCTAAAGGCGCGAAGATTATTAGAAAATTATTTAAATAATAAAATATAGAATTTTAAATGGTGTAAGAGAATTTTTACTCTTTTATTTTATTTTATTTCTTAAAGAAATAGAGATATTTAAAAAAAAACAGTTTTCTTAGTCTTTTGTATTATATATTTTAATATAAATTATATTCACTTTAGTTGTTTTAAGTTGACTTCCAAAGAATGAAACTTCTTAAAGATGTTCTGTCGAAAGATTTCTGTTTGTTTGTTGTGAACTCACCCTCATTGTGTTTCTTATCGTAATTCTGTACTTGGCGAATTGTTTCCTTTCATTACCGTACATCACTGTAGTCTTCGACATTTCTCGCATTATTGGCTTTTTTAGTCCGTCCACGGACCGGAATCTCGCTCGGTGCAATTTCCTGTTTGCGTTGCCTCTGGTAACTATTTATAGTTTTCACCTTCACCTTCGTGTTCGATGTTCTTCTGCCACAAAGAATTCTTTTTCCCCTGGAGTGCCCTTGTATCAATGAGGGGAGGACACAAAAAGCGACAGAAACAATAAAATATGCTCTATAAGTTTTGTTTTATTTCCTCAGAAATAGCGTTTGTGATTTCCTCAAAGAGGAAATCACAAAAGGCAATTTTAGTTGAACAAGAAGTTGTCAGGAATTTTTCGTTGTCCAAGGAGTGACTTTTCTCTTTGTGTGTGTGTGTGTGTGTGTGTGTGTGTGTGTGTGTGTGTGTGTGTGTGTGTGTGTGTGTGTGTGTGTGTGTGTGTGTGTGTGTGTGTGTGTGTGTGTGTGTGTGTGTGTGTTGTTTTTTATTTCATATATTTCATCTCATTGATACAATAAAATATCTCGATCTGTTGGAGGTTGGAATTGACCAAATCAATAACCCTTGATGATCGAAATTAATCAGAGAGATCGAAAAGCCCATGGAAAGTATTTGTATCTACATGCTCAAGAAATATTATGTGAGAAGGGTTCTATAGAAACCCGCCAGAGGTCCCTTAATTACAGTTCTTGTTCTTGGTAATCAATAGGAGACTGGAATGGATCCATTGACAGAAAGTATGCTATCGAATACCTCAGAAGTTCTGGTTAAACTAATTGCCCACCAGTTCAGTATTCAACTGTTAATATCACTCTTCGATTGTCCATTTTTAAATCTAAAAGTGGACAATCGAAGATAGGAATTGCTTAGTTTCCGCAATACATACCAACCATGCCAATTTATCTCTCTCACACACATGAGTCATGTGAATATTTAATATCTAAGCAATTCCTATAGTTTTAGCAATACCCTAATACTTATCATTGATAGATTACTATACAAAAACAAGGAAAAAAAAATACAAAACTAAATGCATACAAACCAGGCAGGAGCACACACTTTGACAGACTTGCTAGACTACAGGAGATAGGATTAGCCACCCTGTCATTATCCAAAATTAGGTTTATAAGAAGAAGTAGCTGAGTACTTGGATCTGAGTAAAGGAAGATGGAATCGGATTAGATACAGACCATCAAGAAAGAAGTGAAATAGGCTATCTTTTAGAAACGGAATCTTGGAGTTGTTCTTTCACACGTTTCATATTCATGTTATTTTTTTTTATCAGTTGGATGAAAGCCTGCCTGATTTTGCGCTAATCAACTAAAAATCCTTTTTGTGCTGTGCTGTGCTGTATGCAAGCATATTTAACTATGAATGAAGAGGATATACATGGACGCTATCCATTTGAAATATATCAGTCAAAGGAGAATCACCACTGTAATTCTTCAATTTATTATGTACATAAAGAGGTCATCGTTTATAATAATTATATTATAATACATTATGCATAACTTGTTAAGCAATCTTTTGTTTATCCGAGAAACGGAACACTAATGAACATGTCATGTCTGTCTGTACTGCATTTTCTTTCTATGTCTTTCATCTCTTTAAATTTAAATGTATTTAAATCTATATTATTAAACGCTGTCTTCGTCATTATATTTGAGGCCTATCTTTCTTCTAAGAAATGTAAAATCATTATAACAGAATGAGTAATTCAAAATATTAATTCCATTCCCTAATCCTTATAAGGACTGGCTTAAAGGGGCGAAGCAAGAATGCTTTTCATCTTCCCGTTATCTGTAGAGAATAGTGTAGGGATGAGGTGTCATTGAGCTATTAAAGCTCTGATCATGGCAGGAGAACAGCAATAGCTGAGCCTCAGTTAGAACTTCATTGGCTAGCATTGCCACCCATTATTATCCTCAAGGGTATTATTAATCATTAATCACCGCATCTCCATTCCCTAATGGTCCTTATATAAGGACTGGCTTAAAGGGGCGAAGCAAGAATGCTTTTTATCTTCTCCGTTATCTGTAGAGGACAGTGTAGGGATAAGGTGTTATTGCGCTAGTAGGTGGTAACAGCAATAGCCGAGCCTCAGTTAGAACTTCATTGGCTACATCGTTGCCATCCATTTAACCCTTCAAGGGTATTAATAACCGCATCTCACGGTTGTTATCCTGGAAGTCCTAAAAAGGACTAATCGATTACCTAATGTCCTTATAAGGACTGGCTTAAAGGGGCGAAGCAAGAATGCTTTTCATATTCCCCGTTATCTGTAGAGGACAGTGTAGGGATAAGGTGTAATTGAGCTATTAATAAATGCTCTGATCATGGCAGGAGGGTAACAGCAATAGCTGAGCCTCAGTTAGAACTTCATTGGCTACAGCATTGCTATCCATTACTCTCCAAGGGTATTGGATTGAAAATCAATCACCGCATCTCACGGTCGATTGATTCCCCATTAAAAGAAAGTGACTTAAATAGCAAATTTTAATACAATTCTAAATGGTGTGGAATGTTCGATAGCTTTTATTTTTCATGTAAAAGAAAGATACATTTTTATTTTTGTAAATATTTAATTCACTTTTAATATCTTCGATTGGTTTTCAAAGACTAGAATATCTTAAATTTCTCTGCTTAATAATATATAACAGTAATATGAATCCATACGCTAAAACACTGTTCTGCTATAAAAAAAAAAAGTCGTCTAGTATATTCTATAAATTCGAATTTTGAAAAAATTTCTCTTTTATTTCAAAAGTTAACTGTTCATTCTTATAATAGTTAATTTTATAATTTGTTAATTTTATGATTTTTGTCCATAATGTATTTTCATGTTTTTGCACCCTTAAAATTACAAATTTCATTTTTGTCATGTATTAAGTACGTCTAATATTTTATAAAATAAAATCAGAACATCAAAACAAATTCCAAAATGGCGCCACCTATCGACCAAAGTGGTGTACTATTATCAATTCACCATATATTATTCAGACGATGGACATCATACATTTTTTTAACTTGATAAGAAAAAATTAGTTTAGAAATCGGTAATTGAAAAAATAAAGTTTTAATCGCAAAAGAAAAGATAAGATAAATAAGTAATTAAAAAAATTAAAAATTTTAAACAAATAACTCCGTTGTTTACTAATATCAGCGATCAGAAAATGTAAAAACATAAATACACCAGTTCCTATACAATGTAGCAAAGAAACAAGTATGATTTTAATGCTTGATTTTTAAATGCAAACAAGAGCAGATTTCGCTAATTTGCTCGTAGAATTCCGATTTAATAATATATTTTATTTTAGAATAGAATAGTTTTCTTTTCTTTATTTTTATAGTAGAATAGTTTTCTTTTCTTCCTTCCTTTTTTTTTTTTTTTTGCTTTGTAACTGAGCTAGCATTCTTAGCATCCGTTATTGCTTCGAAGCAAGGTACATAACAGGCTGGATTGGCAATCGTTAAAGGAAGGTTCCTCGCACTATCTTCAGTGACTTTTTTATGTTTTGCAAGATTTTTAACTACTTCATTATTCAGAAGTCGAATATTTTCGAATACATCAACTATGAATTCTGTTTCCTAAATTAAAGAGCAGATTTATATAAAATAATAATAATAAAATATTTCGTTCTCTGATAAGCCTCTTTTGTACTTTAAGTCCGTCTCTTATTGCCTTCTTTTTTATGTTCTGGAATTTTCCTGAGTTTGCTTTTTCCAGTTTTAGCTGACTGTAAGAATTTTGCTATAGATTGAGTCAACTTTTCACTGGGTAGTTCAAAAACTGTATAACGTTTCATAAATATACTTGTGGCAATCTTTTGACCACTCCTAGGAAATATAACAAAATGAACCTTTTGTATATTTTCAGTGGAATATTTCCAATTGAATATTATTGATCCTCAACTTTTATTCGATAGAATATTAAACAAGGCAAAGCTTAGCAAATTTCAGTTATATCATTTGGAAAAAAATATTAAATAAATAAATAATCTTCTACAGTATAGCATCATTCAAATGATTTCAATAAAGTTGTTTCCACACGTTGCTGAAGGTCGCTAAGGATTTTACCCTAATCGGATTACAATGAAAGGGAGAGCATAGCTTTCTCCACAGGAATGGTGCATCGATCAACCGATTTCGACATGTTATTCCTCGATTGTTTTATCTATTTAGTCTAAAGATTCACTCATATTTCATAAGTAATAAAGTGAGCCAAGTACTGAGAAAAAAAAAGCAAAACGTTGGTATAATTTAGAAACAGTCACTTGGCTAATATCCCCTGTGAAATTCGAGAAATATCATAAAATTAGCATTAGAGAATATCGCTAATAAGCCTGTTATATGAGATCACAATCTAGATCTTTCCAACCGGAAGTTGTATTACTAATGAGCTAGACAAGCGCCATCAAGTGATCGCTACAATCTTTAACCAATATAATTTTGACATATTTGGCACATATTTAAATCTTTTAAGGAAAACAGAAATAAAAAGAAGAAAAATTTTATGAATTATAATATGCTAGAAAAATTATAAAACATTTCTTTTATGATCAATGACAGATATTATTTTAAATATATATTGTACACCATTTAATTTTATATATAAAATAACTATATGAAATCTAAATTTCACATTCATGTTGTATTATATTTACCATAATTAGCATTTTGCAACCTTAGCAGAGGAATGTTTACAGCAAGCTGAGAAAACCTAAGTTTGTGTGACCAAACTGATCAGCATGATAGAAAAATCTATCTGGAAAGCTAACAGGAAGCATCCTGTGATTCCAAGAGCTAAAACGGAGTAGTTTGTGGGGTAAGAAAGGGGGAGGAACAACCGAAAACTCCTCAACTCCGGAGGTTGCAGGTGTGTGTTTGGTGGGGGTAGAGGCAACTTTTACCTGCAGTTTTTGTCAACGACGGAGTCTGAAGAAATCAATTCTTCGAACGTCGCTGTGAAAGACCCGCATGAGAGAACTTGCTTCCGGCACTCGGTTGCAAACGCAATTGGCGGTGAATGCGATCGGCTCTTGTCAAAAGACGAAACTTTCTTTGCCGTCTTATCTTCTCTCTTTAACTTCCTTCCGCCTCCTTTTCTTACCCTGCTTCTACCAACTGTGACAATATTTCAGAACTGCTCGTAGCCTTCCTACGATTTTGGCAAACATCCGTAGCTCATCAAAGAATCGAAAAAGAAAAAAAGTCTTTTGATTTCTATTTAGAATAATCCGAAAATACTCTTTAAAATGAAATGCTTATAATGAGTGGAGTATGCACTGTTTTTTTTTTTTTTTTTTTTTTAGACAAGTCAAACAATTTGGATAGAATTACCATAAATATAATTTATATATTTATTTTTCATTTATCTAATATTGAAGATTCTTGTTTTATTTTCTCGTTATTATTGACATTTTTCTATTCGTATATTTTAGGAATATACTTTTCCTTTTGCCAATAGATGGCGTTGGGATTATTAGATCATACGATTTTGTACTATAGAAAGAATTTGCAAAGTTTCTCTACGACAGCTAATTTTTTTTTTTCGTCTTTTTTTTTTTTAATATTTTTTTTCTAATTTGTGCAAACTGACTGCACGGAAATATTCGGAGCTACATGCTTAAAATGTTTAAACCTGCCTGTAATATTCAGATATTTGCGTTTCATTGTGCACAATGATCACATTATTTCTTCCTGTCTTTGTATTGAGATAATATTCGGGACTAGTTTTGCTACAGAAAACTCCATAAAGCCACATCTGTAACAATATAACTCATTAGTACATTATTCTATGTTTAAAAAATAAAAAGAAAGTTTAAAAGAACTAAAATAAAAAATGTAAAATTATAAATTTTTAATACATTAAGAAGTAAATAAATTTTAATAAGATATACCTTAATAATCCGTTAATAATGGAATTACTTTTACTAGATTTTAAAGATTTCAAGAAGTAAGATATAAATCTGGTTTTTGAGTGGAAAAATGGCGGCTCGCGTGTTAGTGTTTTGTGTCGTGTGTTATTGATGGTGAATTGTGTATTTGACTGATAAGTTTTCAGAGATTTATGCTTATATTCATTAGTAATATCAGTTATTTGCTTGCCGCAATAAACAGGCATTTTACATTTTATTTCCCATACAAGGTAAGTCAACTGACTTCGCAAAGGCGATACGCTAGGCCTACTGCCATTAGTGTCGTTGTTGTATTTTAACATCTTGTTGCTAGTTGACGCGCCTATGCTTGATATTGCTGGTAGTCCTTTGCGGCTGCGGGATATTTTACAAAAGCTTCTGCTGGCAGGTCTTTAGACCTGCGGGATATTTTATTAACGCACATACGCAACTAAATCGATATGAGCGTGCCTGACCTGGACGTATTTGCTGATCTGCTCGAAAGAGAGCCAGCTCTTGAACTCATTGATAAACTACAAAAGAAGTTCAAGTTGACATGGCCTACTAGCATGATTGACCCCGACACTATTATTGAGTCACTCGATAAAAAGCTAGCACTCAGTTTTATTAAAAAGCTCCTCAAAAAGTTTGAACGGGATTGGCCCGGCTACTTAAATTTGTATTCCTCACCTGAAGTTGAAGTTGAGGAAAATGAAGACTCCCCACAAGTGGAGGAAAAACTCAATCTAGTTGTCTCTACCTCTAATCCTTCTGATCAAGAAGAAACTCACGCACGTAAGAAGAGAAAAATTCTTGCTGCTGAATCAACAAATGTTGTTGGTATGGAAGAGGATGTTCCCATTTCAGATCCCTCTGTTTCCCACAATGAAAAGGTGCCACCGATTATCCTAAGGGAAAAGCAGAGATGGACAACACTCAGAACCATCATGGCAAATTCACAAATTCATTACACGTCTGCTAAAAATGCAGACGAGGGAATACGAATTCAGCCCACCACGGTGGCTGACTATAGAAACCTTACAAAGGAACTGGATACTAGAGGAACCCAATATCACACATTTTCACTTGCCTCTGAAAAAAATCTGAAAGTAGTCTTACGAGGAGTCTCTGAGGATATTGACACAGATGAAATAGTTACTGACCTTAACCTACAGGAACTACCCCCCATAAAGGTCACTAGAATGTTTAGATCAAATAAGACACCTATGCCTTTAGTCTTAGTAGAAATTCATAACATCTACAAAGACATTTATAATTTAAAATCAATCTGTGGACTCAAAATCACCACAGAACCATTGAGAAAGAAATCATCTTCTGGGCAGTGCCACCGGTGCCAAAAATTTGGCCATGCCCAGAAGCTATGCAAAGCTCAGTTCAGATGCGTAAAATGTGGCGAGAATCACCCCACAAACACCTGCGCCAAGCCAAAAACCACCCCGGCTAAGTGCGCTAATTGTGGGGGTCCCCACCCTGCTAATTATAGAGGGTGTATGCATCATCCCAAAAACAGATGGAATGATCCCAGTCATCAATCTACCTCGTCATCTAATGCGAGAGTTCCTGAAGCTCAGGCTACTCAGTTCTCCAAGAGTGAGAACATGACAACTGGTGCTCGCCCATCATTAACTGAGCCCCTTAAGAAAACGAATCTTCAACATCAAGTAAGAACATATGCTGATGTGGCCCGCTCCAAACAGATAGTACAAACCCAGAACCGGAATACTCCACACTCAAATCTATCAGCTGTTATCACCTCTTCTCTTGCAAACATGCTCCAGGATCTCAGCAACTCAAATCCATCCTTAAGTGTCACAAAAAGATTCCTACAGCAAACCCAATCCATATTATCTGCACTCTCTGATGCATAGGAAAAAAATCGTCCCAAACTCTCTTAGGATTATCGGTTGGAATGCCAACGGTATAAAAAACAAACTATTAGAAATCCAGGAATTTAATAATAGATACAACCCAGATATACTGCTAATTAATGAAACTCACCTGAGGCCTGCTGACACCCTGAAAATCAGAGGGTATCAGATTTACAGAAACGACAGGCTTGGGTATAGAGGTGGAGGTACAGCCACTCTTATCAAAAGCTATATCAATCATCACTCAATAACCAACCCTACTACCACCAACCTCGAAATCACAGGAATCAATGTTCTCACAAACTCAATTGGGAACCTCAAAATTTTTTCTGCTTACAACCCTCCATTAAAGACATTATTGACCTCAGATCTGGATGCCATCCTTGGAGTAAAAGGACCGATCATCATCGCTGGAGACCTCAATGCAAAGCATCCTGCTTGGAACAGTAAATCCACTAACAAAAATGGTCGTATCCTTTCTAGCTACACAGGATTAAACCATGCTGTTGTGGCTGGACCTACCGAACCAACTCATCTCAGTACATCTGGCACTGCTGACATCTTGGATATAGCCATCCTGCAAGACATTAAACTACAGTACAGCCTTACATCACTAAACGAGCTGTCGTCGGATCACAACCCAATTCTACTGCAATTGGGAGAACAAGAATGCCTGTCTCCTCCTCATTCAGGCATATCGTGGGAGAGATTGTCTAAAGCACTTCGGGATCAAATAGGACCCGTCCCACACATATGCACACCAGAAGATGTGGATTCTGCAGTGACTAGCCTCACCCAACAGATTAAGTCCGCTATAATGGTTGCAACCTTCCAGAAACCTGTTCCCAAGCCTGATCGTTTGCCTGAGGACATTATGGACCTGATCAGAGAGAAGAACAGAGCTAGGAAGAGATTTCGTAACACTCGCGCTCCTCAGGATAAGACAGTGCTTAATAGATTGAATGGAGCAGTAAGAGATGCACTTAAAACGCATAGAAACGAAGTTTGGGATAAAAAGTTAGCCTCTATCTCACCTATTGATCACTCTATCTGGGGCCTACTGAGAAACATCAAAAACAAAAACAGATCCCTCCCCCCTATAATCTCAAACCAGGGCCTAATCCACACAGATGCAGATAAGGCAGAAGCCATACTTAAAAATCTTGAGGATCAGTGCAAACCATCTTATAACAACATTGATTTCAATCATCTGTATAAAATCCACAGACAGGTTAGACATGCACTAAACCTCCCGGATACCAGTGCTGATCATATTGCACCCGCATCACCTGTTGAATTATATGATATTATTAAAAAACTTAAGAACAATAAAGCTCCTGGACCAGACAGCATCTCAAACAGGGTGATCAAGCTGCTGCCTCGAAAAGCTATAGTGCATCTGACCAGTATAATAAATGCAATCTTAAGACTTCACTATTTTCCTTCCACCTGGAAACTGGCTGATGTGATTCCTATACATAAGCCAGGCAAAGACCCACACTTACCGCAGAATTATCGTCCAATCAGTCTCATCTCCAACCTGGGTAAGATTGCAGAGAAGGTCATCCTCTCACGACTCCAAACCTCAATAAATGACCTAAACATCCTCCCTAAAGAACAGTTTGGTTTTCGGCAACACCATAGTACTACCCAGCAAATCCATAGAATTGTGGAATATATCATCACCAGCTACAACTGGCGCCAGTACACAGGAGCTGTTTTCCTAGACCTATCTAAAGCATTTGATAAAATCTGGCATTTTGGACTCCTGCACAAACTTATCTCAGCCGGCATCTCACTAAAAATGGTTCATCTAATCCGTTCATATCTTCAGAATAGATCAATGCAAGTTAAAATTAACGGTTCTATATCGTCCCAGCGCCATATCTTTGCTGGAGTGCCACAGGGATCTCTACTGGCTCCATTGCTGTTTTCTGTATACATGTCAGACATCCCTCACAATCCGATGACTTCCATTTTAGCGCTGTATGCGGACGATACGGCAATACTAACCAGATCCCTCAGACCCCACTTCGTTACTAGAAAGCTTCAAGAAAACATTCTAAAGCTGGAGGGTTGGTTCTCTAGGTGGAGATTGGAAGTCAACCCCCTGAAAAGCTCAGCGGTTCTTTTCTCAAAAAGGCCAATGTCTCCTGCAGGAGATGTGTTACTATTCAATACTAAAATTCCCTGGCAGACAGAAACAAATTACCTGGGTGTAATTCTCGACAAAAAGCTATCTTTCAACCAACATATCAAGTCTGCATGTGCAAAAGCATCTAAAGCCATAGCTCAGATTTACCCGCTAATTAATAGAAATAGCAAGCTCAGCAACAGAATCAAATTGCAACTTTACCAGATGACGATTCGTCCCATAATCACCTATGCCTCTCCAGCCTGGAGCCACACCTCTAACGCTAACATTATCAAGATTCAGCGTGTGCAGAACAAGTGCTTGAGAATGATTCTGAACGCCCCGTGGTATGTTAGAAACAGCCAGCTCCATAGAGACACAAATATTCCATATATTCTCTCTTATCTACAATCCTTAGCTTCCAAGTTTTTTCTAAAGACGTCCACACACCCCAATGATTTGATTCAACAAGCTGCAGCATATGAGCCAACGGACATATTCAAATATAGAAGACCAAAAACTATATTAGCCTCCTATAACGATGCATAATCTCCATGCCCATTCAGGGCGAGCAAACTGCTCGTAAATTTTACCCTCACTGTAACCACGACAGATAGCGGGGAATATGAAAAGCATCTTGCTTCACCCTTAAAGACATAAATGTCAATTGTCAATTGTCAATTCAAGAAGTAAGCAGTATTACTGTATATTTTTTCAATAGGCTTGTATAAGGAATATTTCAAGAAGTAGGCAGTATTACTGTATATTACTGTATATTTTCAATAGGCTTGTTGCTTGTTTATGTTTATTTATATTTATATTAAAACCGCTGTGTATGTATGTATGTATATAAGAATATTAAAATCTTTTCAATAGTTGCTTATTTATTTTAATATAAATAAATAAGCAACTATTGAAAAGATTTTAATTTAATATTCTTATATACATACACAGCGGTTTTAATGTAAATATAAATAAACAAGCAACAAGCCTATTGAAAATATACAGTAATACTGCTTACTTCTTGAAATAGTCCTTATACAAGCCTATTGAGAAAATATACAGTAATACTGCTTACTTCTTGAAATAGTCCTTATAGGACTATTTTTTCAATAGGCTTGTATAAGGACTATTTAAAGAAGTAAGCAGTATTACTGTATATTTTCTCAATAGGCTTGTATAAGGACTATTTCAAGAAGTAAGCAGTATTACTGTATATTTTCTCAATAGGCTTGTATAAGGACTATTTCAAGAAGTAAGCAGTATTACTGTATATTTTCAATAGGCTTGTTGCTTGTTTATTTATATTTATATTAAAACCGCTGTGTATGTATATAAGAATATTAAAATCTTTTCAATAGTTGCTTATTTATTTATATTAAAACCGCTGTGTTTATGTTTATAAGAATATATATTAAAATCTCTGTTTTATAAGAATATATTTATATATTACTGGAATTACTATAGTAATTACTAGTTTTCCAATGGTTTGCTTCTTCATATTAAATATAATAATATATTTATATATTAGTGGAATATATCTTTCCATTGGTTTGCTTCTTAATATTAAAACCGCTGTGTTTATAAGAATATATTTATGAAGGATATTATATATGCATTTTTTGTTATATCCAGATTCAAATTTTCCTGAGCTTATGAGAATATAATCTTTGGCAAAAGAATTGCAGATTTGCACTACTTAAAAGACCTGAACTGTATACAGGAGCCAATATATGCACCTTTTATTGCTGATTTACATTTCGCTGTATCATCATTCACTGCAGCAGATTCTGTCCTATTTTTGGCTGCGGTCTCCAATGTCTTCCAGTGATTTCCATTGCACGTATGTCTTCCCTCATTTCTGTTATTATTCTAGAATATTTTCGTTCGTCACCAACAATTTCACTGGCATTTGAATCGAATGGACAGCTACATGTCATTTAGAACAGTTTTCTGAATCCATTCATTCCAAATGTTCAGAAAATAATCTCGTTACGAAATGACCTGATTCATGAAAACGAAATGTCATGAAAATCGCTTCATTAATAATAGTACTATGAGCTAATCTTACCTTCACAAAATCGTAGTTTTCAGCGTAGAATAAAGTTTTTTAATACCACTTAACCTGCCTGATTAAATATTTTTGCCTCTGTACTTGCGAAATGAACACCAAATCATGATGGCTGCTAGAAGAAGTATAAACTACCCATTCCATAGTAATAATACAATATACTAAAATGTAGTTGAGCCTTCCACAGGCATAAATCACTCGTATTTAATGTAGCGTGAAAATGACAATTTAAACATTCATTTAAATTGATCATTTATGGAATTGTTCGCTTATATATATTCCCTTTTATAAATGAATATCATTATATTTACGAACGACATGGTGCAATTGCATTTATCACTGTTATTATTATTATTATTGTTATTATTATTATTATTAAGTTATATAAGTGATAATATAAATATAAAATAATGGTAATAAATTAAAGTTTAGTAATAGTAATTAGTAATAATTACTAATTACTATTAGTAATTAGTAATAATGCACGTTATAATAAAAATAGTACAATTAAAAATATAAATATAAAATACAAGAACTATATAAGTGATAATATGATTAAGGTAATAAAAAAAAAACAATATATTAATGAAAGAAATTCCATAAATAACCAAGAGTCACATTGATTACTAGAAAAATATAAACGAAGGCAATACAGGTGTATAAAATTAAATGACTGTACCCAGGGTTATTTTACTCATCTATGACGCGACGAACCTTTATTAGGTCTTTTCAGTTTTAAAGGTCAGTCAGCCCTCTCATGATGGAGATTTTTTATTCCAGAAAAACTAGAATGGTTTCGCTCAAAACAGGGCGATTTGCCTGCTTGCATCCCAGTGAATAGACAGTTCTACAGACATAAAATACCCCCTAATCATTCTAATATTGTGATGGTCATAACTGTCAAATCGCCTATTGTGATGTTCTTAACCGTTACTACTACTGGCGATCTTAATTGTCAGACTAATCATTTTAATGTCACTGTCGGATACCACATTGCTCTAATTCTTTTTTTTATTATTATTCTTTGCTGCTAAAACTATTAGCAATGTTAGGCTCACTGTCATGCGGCTTGTGTTGTTAAACTATTCCCATTTTTTGCCTTGCTTTGGTGGTCACTCTCATTAGTAGATTTACTATCGTGCTGTTGTCGAATTACCATACATTAGCAATTTCTAGCTAGTCATGCCAGTTGGGAATAGCAGGTTGGTTTATACTTTCCAACAGAGAAGTAAGCCATAGGCAGCAATACGATGGATGGAATTCAAGTGTCTAATTCACAATTGCCTTTTGATAGACAGTCGGTTTTTCAAGAAAGTATTGAAGACGCTAATGCAAGCAGCTGATCATCTACCTCAAGACATGCCAATGTCAATATTTAAGGATCTTCCATTAGGGCGCTATTTACATAAATCATTAGTTAGCTGTCGTGTTTGACTGGCAGACATGCACATTCGACGTGTTTATTCGCTCTCAGGTCAAATACCCTTCCCTGTGTGCACACAACCCTCCCACTCTCTCTCATTCAAGAAAAGCACTTCTAAATTTTATTTATTTATTTTTTATCCAGTGAAGTGTTTACTCCATGATTTATTTTTTAAAAAGGTACTTTTTATATCTTGTGACACATGATCTACTTGGATATACCGTTAAGAAATCGGCGACATTTCAACATTCAAGATAGCGTACAAAAATATGAAATATTTTGAATATTTCGCCATACAAATAAAAATCGCAGATCAACGAAACTATGGGAACTTTTATAGCCCTCTACATGCAGACGTTGCAGGCAAGATGCTAAAATGTCTTTTAAGATCGAAATAATCCTTTTTGACATTCTCAAGTCACTGAGGTAGCAGAAAAATATTATATCGAAGGCCATCTCAAGTATGTTGCGGGTATCCCTTTAGATATCAACATATGGTTTATGGACATATGGGATATCTTCTCATTGATGATTTTTATACTATCACTAAATCGATACAGTTTGCCGTTAGTATTTGGATCACTTGAATTGCTTTATATAATAAATTTTAACCCAATCCCACAGTATAAATATTATGAACAGGTTGAAGCGTGAAACAATTCATAATACGAAAAATGTGTTCAGTCACTGTACAATATCTTACTCGAATCAGAATCAGAATTTCGGGAACAACCTAAAAAACAGAAAATGGCCCGCGACTATCTAATTTGGGTTAACTTACAAATGACATGAAGGTGAACAGTTAAATCATCTCAGTGACAACCCATGCGCAGTTTGCAGAAGTTTAGAAATTAATCTTGTTTAAAATATGCAAGCGTATACACTTCCAGCTATATTTCTTTTGATTTATGATTTATTTATTTATTTTTTTTTTGTGAATACTATCAATCCTGTGATTAGCCTAAAGTGTTACAGCTAGTAACTCTAAAGTTCTAAAAAGAACCGGGCAATGGACTGAGTTCTTGACTCTTTATCCCATCATGTGAATGAAGAATATCTGTGTGGATGGGGTGTTATTGAGCTAAAAGCTCTAGTCATGTCTGAGTAACGGCATTAGCCGAGCCTCAGTTGAAACTTCATTGGCTACAGCATTGCCATCCGCTACCCTGGAAGTCCGGAGATGTTATCAATCACGGATGATCCTCGACCATCCACTCAGCTAGTAACTCTTTATACCCTTATATAAGGACTGGCTTAAAGGGGAGAAGCAAGAATGCTTTTCATCTTCCCCTTTATCTGTAAAGGACAGTGTAGGGATAAGGTGTTATTGAGCTATTAAAGCTCTGATCATGGCAGGAGGGTGACAGCAATAGCCGAGCCTCAGTTAGAACTTCATTGGCTACAGCATTGCCGTCCATTACCCTCCCCAGCTAGTAACTCCATTGACCATTGACGTTACTGACAGGATGGGTGAAGCACAAGTGCTTTTCATATTCCCCTTTATCTGTAATGAGAGTTATTTGGGAATGGGAGATTTGTGAGCAATTAAGCTCGCCCTCTGAGGGCAGTTGTGTTAGTAATGATCAGTTGAGAAAAGAATAGCCTTCGGTCTTTTGTGTTTGTAGATACAGCTAGTAACTCGCCTTTAGGATTTTTTAATGGTGCGGTATCATGAAAATAAATTTAAGGTGTTTGAAGTTAAACTATTTTAGTATACAAATTTTTAAAGATTAAGTTTTAAACAAATTAAATATTTAATTCTAATTTATACTTCTTTGATATATTTAATTTTTTAATTAAATTCAGTAATCGCTTCTTTTAGGTTTATATAAATATATTGTAACTACAACGAATTCAATTGATAACTATCTCATATATGGTTGTTACCTACATGCTTATTAGCATACAGATAACATCCGTATATTTAAATATAAGAAATTTCAATTGTGCTTGTAAGATAAATCAAAAAAAAAAAAAAAGCTCTCTTTCTCTCTCTCACATTACTAATAACTTTATTCTTTTTTTTTTTTGTTTCTTATTATGAAGAATTAGTTACTGGGGCCGAATCGTGTTTCAGAAAAGCCTAAATCGTGGGTGGGTCCTCCTTTTGTTTTGATCAGGTATTCATTCTACTATTTTGTGATGAGTCAGGTATTTTGGTTCATTCTTACTTCAACTTTACTCCCAGTCCATGTACAACAGTTGTATGCACTGGTCTGGGACGCACCCGAAGTTCCAGTTCGTTCCAAAGGTCTTCTGTTATATTGAAATTGGGGTTTTGTGAAGACCAGTCAACTTCTTTCCATTATTTTTCTTTAAAATATGCTGCATATTACTTGTAGTATAACATGGTGCATATCGTGTCCGTTTCTCATTCGACACATCATGTTGTGCTAAAAAAAATGGATTTGTTCTGTAAAACTTCCATAATGTAGAAATGTTTTATATCCATCAATTTCCATCCTTCCATGAACTAAAACCAAAACAGGTTCATAATGATCCAGTAAGGCATAAAGCTTTCCCTAGACATCTAAAGACCCTAACTCACCTTTCCAGTCGGATAAAGATATAGCCGGATTTTTTGCTCCAATAAGCACTTCCAACACTCCACACACCAGTGATAACGTTCTTTGCACCAGTGTAATCTCGGCCGTCTATTGGAATGGTTGATGTTTGACTTATATGCATAGAAATTCGTTCTATAGAAACTAACACTGTGCAGCTCTTTGCTTCGAATCCTACTACTAATCTGAATATCTGTAGTTTTTTTGGAATTCCTAAGTTGATTGTTTCCACATCGTACTAATAAGTCTTCCGTACAGCTCTTCAAAGCACTTTGTTGTTGCTTGGAATTAGTTTACTGCGAGATTCCTGTTCTTCGGTACCCTTATCCTCAAGAATGGATAAGCTATTAATATCGCATCTTGTCATATGACCTCGTTCAAGTCTTTTGGTCTGTTTCGAAGTCTGAAATAAGCTCTGAAAATCGTGTAAATGCCAATCCAATAAGAAACATGAGGAAGACATCAATAATTTTTGCATTCAGTTTGAGCTAAAATGGTATTCGGGGAAAAGTTTAAGGGCTGCCAACGTGAAGCTAATAGCAGTATTTCCAGTGGTGCTCATTCTGCAAAAAAAATTGGGCTTATAAACAGCTACTGTATTTCAGAGTGAACAGTTTCACTACATGCTATTTATTTACCAGATTAAATTACTCGTTTTTTTTCCTGTGTACTCCAATACTTTTGGAAACGTAATAGTGTATAATTACCATCTTATATTGACCACGAAAAATAAACCGAAAAATCATAGCCGCTAACACACATTCACTGACACAACACATTGTGGAGCCATTCTGTTGTCGGAGATAGTGTTCTTCACATGCCTGTTCCATATTATATAAAACAAATGACATCAAACGGATGTGGGCGCGCGGGCGGAAGTTCTCAATGAGATAATAGGCGAACAGTTTCACCTAAATTATTTTATTATTACAGTATTGTCGAATTAAAGTATTACGGTAACTGTTCTCTGGTCAGGCGTTTTAACTACACAAAATTGAGG
Source organism: Typopeltis vanoorti (assembly GCF_054136105.1). Classification (NCBI taxonomy): domain Eukaryota; kingdom Metazoa; phylum Arthropoda; class Arachnida; order Uropygi; family Thelyphonidae; genus Typopeltis; species Typopeltis vanoorti. Next base: position 21,031,484 of record NC_143565.1, on the reverse strand, counting down.
GCAAGGGAAGTTCTTGCATTCTTTTTTGAATAGTCCACTAAACAAGCAATAACTAAGATTTTGTTTTCTTTGAATATTTAGTGATTAGTAAAGAATAACATAAAATACAAAATTATTATTTAAGTTAGTAATTGAGGTTATCTGCATAATCTCCTGATCGACTTTTTGACTCCTGATTGTTTCCAAGATTGTAAATAGAGCTTTCTCTAGGAACTTGGGTTTTTAATCCTGCAACTCATCAAAGTCGACCATAAGAAGGCATACGAGTATGTACAGATAAATCCGGGTTACGATCACCTCTTATTTTCTATGACAATCATTGAGGGGGGAAAATCAATCACTTTTATCCTTTTTCATACATAATGCACCATAATTTATGCTTTTTATTATCGTCTAAGACTCAATCGGGGTTTCTTCAAAGGAATTTGTTTCTCTAATAGTTGAATGTGTTAGGCCAGTAAAAGGTTATTATAAGTAAGATATGTTCCCGTCTATCCGCTGTTGCCATTGGGTAGACTGCGTCCCCTCTACCCAGTGGTAATAACTTAATTGTGGTTTACAAGGAGCGTAGTGGAACAAAGAAGAATCTATTATGGAAGGAGTACAGCAGCAGCTAATTACACTGAGTTCCACCTCTGTCAACTATAAAGTTGACAGGTAGATGGTAGAGCCTCCGTAGCTCAGTCAGTATATAGACGAAACCCTTTGATCGGAAAGACCTGGGTTCGATTCCCGTCAGTGACGTGAGGAACATTTATCTGGTCTCTTTCGACTAAAGGTGAGTTAGACGGTCTCCTACGGAGGTATGGGTTTTTTTTTCGCCCGGAAACTCAAGGTTTTTCATCCCCCAGAATATGCAAACCGGCCCCGTCATGGATTACAGTCATGAATACGTCCCAGCCATATGCCGGTCCCGAGCCCGGATAAAATCGGGGGGGGGGGGGGGGGGGAGCAATGGTAAACTACCCTGTAAAAATCTCACCAAGACTTTGTGGACAATGCCTATAAAGTCACCTACGGTCGGAAATGAGTGAAAGGGAAAACCAGGAACCAGGTAGACGGTATTCACAAGGAACTCCGAACGCTGAACAAGTAAGAAGTGAAAAAGAGGCTTCCTGTTTTGACAAACTCTAGGATGAATTGTTACATGCTGAAAGCTGCAGCACAAAATTATAAAAGAAGAACCTGTTGTGCAAAGGAGCGACACATGTTGAACATCTTTCTCATCAAATACCTTTATAGTTCGTACTCACCGTTTATCTACTTACTAATGATGACTTTTAGCAGGACAATATGGCATGTCACATGACAAAGGTAGTTCTAGAATTGATCTATGCGCAGGGAGGCAAATATACCATAACTCACTCATCAAGCGAATCTCAATCCAGTTGAGAATTTGTAGCACATGATACTTGTTGTTCGAGACAGAAATAGTACTTATTACAATGTGAGGTAACTCTAGGACTCAGGATTCTTGTCGCAGAGTCGTTATCAACTGAGCTACGCAGGCGCCTCTTCATAGATAGCCATACCTGTAGGAAGCTTTTGTTTCCTAGTAGAGTTTATGCCCATTGACGTAAGACTTTATTTGAGAATTAAATATCAGGAGTTACTTTCTACCATGTAAGGATGTCTGAATTGGCCACTGTATATGATTATGAAGATGTCATAAATGTACACGCGAAAGTAGAATCCTTAAGCTATTTTTCAATATAACCTCCAAAATAAAGGTGTCTGTAGATACTGATCTTGAAACAGAATGCACACTTTCAAAATCAAAATCAAAAACGCTCATAGATATTCAGTGATCAGTGTGGATGTGGACTGAACTTAGGGCAAGTTATGTCCGTTTGTAGCAATAGAGTACTCTGCCTACATCTTCAAAGAGGTGAACCTATTATTATATAGCCTGGATATATCCCTTCCGACTAACATACAATGAACCATCAGACTGAAGCAGTCGAACTAGAATTGAGCGAACTATCTTAGGCAGGAAGTTCGGGATATATACAGAATGATATATATACGATTCAAGCAGCATTTAAAGCGCAATCACTAACCAATTATGTGATCGATATTTATATTATTACGTGATCTAATTTGTTGTTGTTATTCTATATTATTATATTTCAATTCACTTCCAGTCTACAATACAAATTGCTTTGTGATTACAAACACTATGATGGTAACTACAAATCTATAAACACTATAAAACATTGAAAAGATTGTTAACATCGTTTAGTGTTAAAAAAACAGTTTTCATTCTACTTTTATTTTTCCTAAAATAAAATAAAAGAACGAAAATGGTCTATGATCTATAATAGCACATTCCTAAAATAGTGAGTTGAAGGCAAACTACCAGTTGATTTAAGTTTTGTACAATCGAATATCGAAACTGGGTCCATAAGAATAAAACTGAATTTATTAGCTTGATAAATAAGAATATTTTACTGCTAGTGGCGCACCCAGAGGGGGAGGCACTTTTTTCTTGGGGGGACCCCCCCAAGAAAAAAGAAAAAACACCAGAAAATTTTCCTAAAATCTTTTAATAAAATTCTTGTTTTTATTTATGTTGTGTCGTGTCTTCTATTTCTATACTATTTATGAATTAGCGATCATTGCAGATGCTCAGTCATAGGTCGCATGCGATGCGTAGTTTGTATTCTCAAATCGTCGACTCAACTCGGGCGCTCCCCCCCCCCCCCCCCCCGATTAAATCCTGAGTGCGCTACTGCATCAAGCTATTAGCTGCGATTTTAACTGCTTTCATGATCTAGAGAAATCCAAACAGATTATTATCGCATTTAGTTCCTTCGTTGACCGGGAAGAGATCTGAAGAGGCTCCAGAGATATGACTTTTCTTTGCTTCTTTGAATGGTTTACTCTTTTTTTTTTTTTTAATTCCCGTTTTGTGTCTCATTTCAGCATTCTTTTGTATTTATGACGAGTATTTTCTCTGGCATCGGATGACTCTTCACTCATTGAAGGAAAAGTCCAAAAAGCTGGGGAACGAGAACCTAGCACGAGTAAACAGATAAAAAGAGGAACAATAAAAATACTATAAAACCGGTACACGAAGAATAAAAGTCTGTAAAACGTAATAAATGGATAAAAACAAGTGAACAAACCGAGTGATCTTACCCTAGAAGGGCTCAGGACCGCCTCGATGTTGACCTTGGTAGTTCGTGTTTGTTCAGGCCAACCCCCTACCCCGAAATTGGAATAAAATAAAATTAGACTAACATGGCAAGAATGCTATTAAAATCTGAGTTTAAGCCGGTATGAAATCAATGATGTTTGCAAATATATGAAAACCTTAATTTTTCATTGTGACAAATGTTTGGTGGTCTACATCAGTGTTTCCCAAACTTCTGCATGTCAGGGCCCCCTTTGGAAAAATTAAAATATTTCACGGCTCCCCCCTCGAAAGAAAAATCGTAATACAGACAAATATTTATTGTATTTATATTCAATACAAAACATACACAGCGAATATTGCAAAAATCAAATGCAAATATTACGTTTTTAGCATCTTACCTACACATTTGACATGGCACATTATCTCATATTTTTATAAGATAGATAGATTTATTGTTATTGTACATTTGCAGTACAAGCACATGAAACTTAAAACGATTAGTAATAAAGAAAGAATTAAACACATAAAAGAAGTTTCATAACAATTTAATGTGATGGATGTGTTTTACAAAAAGTCAGTGTCAGGTGAAATATGTGAAACTGCAATTCTTAGATTTCTGCTTTGAAATGAAACTTATATGAATAAGCATATATTTACTAATATTCATTAAGCGCCGAAATACGCAGGAAGCAAAATTTGTGAACCCTCACCAATGCGTGATTTTTTTCCATTAAAATATAAAAAATAACAAAATTATTGTTATTTTTAATAAATATAAAAATTAAATACGTTTCTTTTAAGATAAAAAAAATCTACTTAGTCATAAAAGATTTTAAATTTGTTTTCATTATTTCACGCCCCCCCCCTCAACAAAACTTACTTCCCCCAAGGGGGCCGCGGCCCACTGTTTGGGAAGCACTGGTCTACATCATCTCCTTATAGTGCATATGATAGGCCTTTGTACCGAAAGAGATCAAATGCCTTTAGAGATGTTACAATCACTGAGAATTAAAAAAAAAAAAAAAGTTTTTTTTTTTACTTCACTGAAAGTCAAGGTGATTCATTCTGGAAAAGGGAAAAACAACCAGAATAACACACTTAGTTAGCAGGCAGACATAATACGAAGCGGCGGGAGGGCCTGGAAAGTTCTGATAAACACCTAGAACATTAAAGCAACTGATATAACAAAAAAGAACAGAACATACAAGGATATAAAAACATAAGTTTACCTTCATAATTCTGCTACTGGTATGTTCTTTCTTGTGTCTATATCAGTTATTAAAAATTATTTTTGTTCTAGGTGTTTATCAGAACTTTCCAGACCCGCCCCCGCTCATATATTGGCTTCATAACCTTAGTTGCTCGCCCATAATTCCAAACAACTACAAATACATTCTTCAAATGCAAATAAATCCATTTGTCATAAACATATCACTAGTATTGCCTCCTCAGCATTCAAGAGATTAAGTTTTCTCTCATGAATTACTATTTTTACCCAAAAACACTTTTTAACTTACAAATAACAAACCCATCAGACATTTCAATGCTATTTTCCCATTTATAACAGTGCCTCTGAAGTTCCATAAAATTCCTTGAAAAAAGCAATTCGGATGATAAACAACTTAACTCTCAGACTTAACACTCAAATTTCTGCTGTGTGTGTGCATTTTCTTTAAATATTTCCATGGTATCTTTTCATGAGAATTGAGATCGGTATTTCCCCCACTGTCATCTGAATGTTGGTAAGTGGAGCTAACAATCATCCCCTGTTCACATTTTAAACTCAACGAACAAAATTTGTTTGTTCATCTTCTCTAACCGTGCAGAAAGATGAACAAAGTACATATTTTAGTGAGATTTTCTCCACCGGATATTAAATGTAATGAAATGGGGAAAAATCGATAAAGACAATGTGATACTAAACATGATATGGACAATGAAACAAACAAGTCATTTGTTTTGATGTTGGAGGTGCCTTTGTAACCCAATACTGGTGCTTCTTATGTCAGTATCGAATTCATTTGTAGAGAAGGAATTGTCTTACATGCTTTAGAATAAGCAGAGTCCTCTGTCAAGGTGTTATCCCAAGGTATTTATTCCCTGATTGCAATAGAATAGGAATATCGAACATAAGCGGCTTCACTTTTGGATAGGGAAGAGGGGGTAGAGGATGATGCTAGTTTGCTCGTTAATGAACCATTTATTAACATACAATTACCTGCTTATATAGGAATTTCTTATAAGGACTGGCTTAAAGGGGCGAAGCAAGAATGCTTTTCATCTTCCCCGTTATCTGTAGAGGACAGTGTAGGGATAAGGTATTATTGAGCTATTAAAGCTCTGATCATGTCAGAAGGGTAACAGCAATGACCAAGCCTCAGTTAGAACTTCATTGGCTACAGCATTGCCATCCATTACCCTCCAAGGGTATTAATCACCGCATCTCACAGTCGATTCGGTCCAAATATATCGAATTTCTTATAGTCCTTATAAGGACTGACTTAAAGGGGAGAAGCACGACTGCTTTTCATCTTCCCCGTTATCTGTAGAGGACAGTGTAGGGATAAGGTGCTATTGAGCTATTAAAGCTCTGAATAGCCTCAGTTAGAACTTCATTGGCTACATTGCCATATGTTAAGGTAAAGCCATCTCTAAAAATTCGGACGACCCCTAGACCACGATTGAGTGGCCTAGGGGTCGTCCAAAGACCGTCCATTTCAGTGTTCGCTCCACTCAGTGATGGCCTTCCACCCACACGCCACCACTGAGCAGAACCGCTCAAATTCCGAGGAAAGGCATTCACCGACAAAGCCTCTCAGTGGGCCGTGCCGGAGGACTTCCCCCGGACACTCAAATTGCTCCCTTATGGCAAAAACCTTAAGAGAGCGAACTCAATCTCTCGAATCTCTGCGCCCCCTGGGGTTAACAGCAACAGCCGAGCTCAGTTAAACTTAATTAGTACAGCATTGCAACCCATTATTGCCATCCATTACCCTCCAAGGGTCTAATCTTCCTTCCGCTCCATATTCCCTATATCTATCGAATTTCCTTATAGTCTTTATAAGGACTGGCTTAAAGGGGCGAAGCAAGAATGCTTTTCATCTTCCCCGTTATCTGTAGAGGACAGTTTAGGAATAAGGTGTTATTGAACAATTAAAGCTCTGATCATGGCAGGTGGGTAACAGCAATAGCCGAGCCTCAGTTAGAGCTTCACTGGCTACAGCATTGCCATCCATTACCCTCCAAGGGTATTGGATTGAATGAATCAGTCACCGCATCTCACGGTCGATTGATTTATTCATTTCCTCAAGTCTAACGATTTTCAGTTCACAGCGAACTACTTTCTGTAGATATATTATTTATTATATATGGTGTTGGAACGAATATTTAAATATTAATAAATTTTACGTAATTCTCAAAATTTTTTTAATTAATTTAAAATATATTTATTTTTCTCATATTTTTAAATATATTTTATAAAAGACTAATGCTATAAAAATTTCTTTAAGAGTAAGATATTAATTTTTTTATCTCAAAAACTAAATCGTTACTAATTAGTTTGTTGACAGGGGAATTACTAAAATATACAAAATTCAAGTTTGATTTCAACGTATCATTTTCTGTTGAAAAAAAGTTCATATGGAGGGGTAAATTTAAGATAATAATGACAAGAAAAAAAAAACAGTTCTGTTGTCAATCATATATGTAGGTTATCATGGTAACGCGTACCTTACAGTGAATTCTAATTGGTAGCAATTAGTTTCGTCTGCTTTTATTCGTCTATCGGGTGAGCTTTTTATTTAGTTATGTTCAATTATTATTATTATTATTATTATTATTATTATTATTATTATTATTATTATTATTATTATTATTATTATTATTATTATTGTTATTTGTCAATAGGTTTCACTCAAAATACATCCAAACTTGTGTGTTTTTGGATTTCGAAACATGTGAAAAAAATATTATTAAAAGCGAATATTTAGTTATTCCCTACAATGTTAAGAGTTGGTGGGTGATTTTACATAGTTGTAATGTATTCCCCAAATTAGAAAAGCGATGTTAGTGAATTTGTTTCAAATACATGCTTCAAAGCTTATTAATTGGACGATTTTTTCAGAGGGCGCAGGGTAAGGCCATCAGCAACAACAATTTCTTTAGGAATTGCAACAAAGTGTTATGAGGATGGTTCACTCGATGCGTAACATTTGGAATGTCTTGAGAGGAAAGGGGGGGATTGACAGCAAGAGTGGGCTTGTTTAAAAATTTACACATTACGTTCAGCTAAATCCGCAGTTTTCTTTTTGTGCATAGATTTCTTTGTAGGAAATTTCAGCTTACATCATTGTCTACCAAATCTCTTAATATTGGGATTCATTTAAATTTTTTAGGTTCCCAAACTTCATCTTTCATTTATATTTTTATTTTATCAAGTCTTTTTATTAAAATAAAATATACAATTTATTTGGTTATTTTTTATTTATTTTTATACATTTTCTACAAAAATAGTATGGTCACATTTTTTCTTATTTTAAATTAAAAAATACATTAAAAATATCTTAAAATAATTAAAAATAATTAAAACACCATTTTTTGATAATCATAAAAATAATATAAAATGAAAACTGCTAGGGAAATTTCAGTTCACGAAGAGATTCTCGTCTCTTTATCTTGTATAGTTATAAAAAACAGAAAGTGTTTTCTTGTTTTGGTTTAGATCAAGTGTGTAGTTCATTTTTGTGAACTTTCCCCATAAGTGATTAGCAAGTTGTTTAGCTAAGCGCAAATTGTAGTATAGTATATGTTAGCTCAGTTATTATCGGCAAAGCGTCTCATAGAGGCACTTGATAATAAACTACAGCAGCAGCAGATACAGAATAAACCCCAGACTGGGGCAATAACAACACACTCGGTGGTGGGAATAGCTTAGCCCCCCCCCTCACCAACATGGCTTTGCCGCGTACGCGGACCCTTGGAATCGAAGTGGAAGCTGATCTACGACCTCGATGTTTGGCCAAAGCCCTCATCGAAAGCGTCGGCGCTGAGCAGATTTTTGGGTTTACTCCGTTTGGTGGTGGCCGCTTCCAAGTAGTAGTAAGGAGCGAGCAAACAAGAGACAAACTACTTGCAGGATTCGAATGTAATGGAAAAACAATAGTTCCATTTTTGGTAGGGAGCATTACCAAACTACTTAGAATCCCCAGATTCCCTTTAGAATATATTGAAACGGATGTAAAGATCATCCACGAAATATTCGGGAAATGGGGCGTTATACACAAGGTGGAAGTCCTAAATGACGCAGAAAACCCCAAATGGAAGTCGGATGAAGTCCACATCTCCCTCGAGATGAAAACGCCCGTTCCCAACTTCATTATTATTGGATCCGCCAGAGTAATGATAAATTACCCTGGTGTAAAAAAACAATGTTTTAGATGTGGTGCTTTCACTCACCTTGGGGCAGACTGTCTTAGAGTGAAATGTAAAAACTGCCTCAAAGCAGGCCACAACCAAGAAAACTGTGAGTCAGCTTGCCTGAAATGTGGGGTCATTGACCACAAAGTGGACACATTCCCATCCAGAACCCTTGCTGAGAGGATGGGTGGTGCAATCACGCCAGCAACTCCACCAAGCAATGGAAATGACACAGCACAGGAAGCTTCTCCTCCTTTCGAGGCTGCTCCTAATATAACAGAAATCCATACCTCCACGTCTAAGAAAAACCGAAAGGGGAAAAAAACTTCCACAAGCAGTAAAATCCAACAAGAAGAAACAGTCGCTATTGAAACCATCAATACCAATATAGATACTAATACAGATGATATAGATAGGGAAGAAGGAAAGATGGAGGTGAACACCAACACCTCCAAACGGCCATTAAGCCCACTGGAAGAAGAGTTGGTAACGCCCAAAACAGCAAAAGTATCTGAGACCGCCCACCCAGAAGTCCCTCACGCGAAAGCAGGGGAGAATCTCAGCCATCTCATCAGAGGTATTCCAGGGATGGCGGAAAAATTCAAAGAAGAGATAAAAAAAATAGGAGAACCTGAACTCCTCCTCACAGGAGAAAATGGATCTGACATCGTCAGTGCAAAATGGGGTGACATTTTCGTTGATGACATCAGTAAAATCACCCCTGAGCAAGTAGAGGTAGCCCAGGATTTAGACGAGGAGGCAGCTTCGGCGTTCTTCATAGCTCTCTGCAAACTAGACATGGCCAAGGGAAGTGAGGTGGCCAAAAGAATAATAACTGCCCACAACAAAAGAAAGACACAGTAACCACCTTGTGGGGTTTCTGTACACAGCTTCACCGGTTTCAGCTATCACAGGTGGGTGAGGACCTGAGAACCCGAGCGGCGAAGGCTTACAGCGAGGCGGTGCAGTTCCTTGTGAGCTGCATCACTCGGGCCAGATCCTTCCTCCACCTCTAAGTTTAACTTTCAATTTTTGCTTTTCTGTGTACTTTTTTTGTTTTTGTTTTGTTACATGTTTCCTTTTTAGGATTTTTCCTTTTTTGTAAAGTGAAAAATCAACGACCGTTTTAGAAACGCCCCTGGGGGGCAAACAGCTAAAACAGGTCAACTGAGGCCTCTTTAACCTACCTTACCACTATGCACTCTATCTTTATTTCCTCTCCTACTATCTGCTGACTCTCAGCCTATCTTACTCTACAGGCCGATGATGAAGATTTGTTGAACTCACAAATTATTATTATTATATATATATATACACACAGATAAATTATTTTCACACAAAAAAATAAAATAGAAGACAATTCTCCTCTCACACAAAATTGATTTGCTAGGAAAATGTTTGCACTCTCTTTTCATTCATGCCTTAAACAATATACATTTTCAGATAGAGAGAATAAATTTCACGAATACTAATTGTTAAGGCTAGTTATCCAATTTTTCTTTAGGAGTACCTCTCTTATGATGTCATTGGCTTTTTACTCAATTTTTAGGCCATTACTGATGTTTTAAAGGCAGATAGATTCATGAAGAATAAAAGGAAGGAATAATTTTGTTCATATCTTTGTAGGATGTTCCTAGTTGCCTTCTTACTGACCGGCGTATGGCGATATACTTTTATAATATTATTGCTGAAGGAAGTATAACAGAAAGGAAGGGTTGGGCTGGAAATGTAGAGATAGAGAGATGTAGGAGAATTGCGGGTAAGATACAAGGCATGTGAAATTTAAAACCCTGGTTTCAAGGTTGCGCTGTAAATTCTTTGGGAACAAGGTGAAAGTTGGAATTTTTTTGGGAAAGGAGAAGGATAGAATATGATGACCCCTAACCTTGTTTCATCATATTCTATCATCCTTTCCCCCAAATTTCTATCTTTCACCTTCTTCCCAAACAATTCACAGCCCAACCTTGTAACCAGGGTTTTAAATTGACATACCTCTGTCTTACCCATATTTCTAAAACAGCAATAATGCCCTAAAACATGAGTAAAAAGCCAACGACATCATAAGAGGGGTACTCCTAAGGTTAAATAGTCGTAAAAATTAATATTTATTTAGAGGAGTAGCATGGGAAATTTCTCCAGAAATAAACCATCTTAAAAATTGTGTGATAGTATTATATCAAAGAGAGAGAGAGAGAGAGAGAGAGAGAGAGAGAGAGAGAGAGAGGAAGAAGAAGAAGGGAAGATAAAGACAGAGACCGAAAGAGAAAAAGATGAGAGAGAGAGAGAGAGAGTAGAAGATAAAGAGAGTGACTGAAAGAGATGGAGACAAAGAAATTAAGAGTAGAACAAAAAGTAAAAGATAGTGAGCCATAGAGAAAGAAAAACAGTAGAAGAAAGAGAGAGAGAGAAATTGCTGATGAAGAACGGTAGAAAAGAAGAATAAAGGAAAGAACAGGGTAAAAAATCCATCAGAATATGTATTACACTATACATTAGAGAATATTAAAGTTTAATAGTTGGCTCAAGCTTGAATACCAAATTGCATGTTAGTCTTTCTATGGATCTCAACTGCTCTGAAATGGAATATCCATTGTAAGAAAAGATGTTCTTTAAAGATTAATGCTTATAGAATATTCCAGACAGATGTTCAACAAAATGCAGATTACTAGGATTAATGACTGCTACTAGAAAGGGAGAAACGTTCGTTTCACTGTGCTTGATTTTTAACAATGCTGCCACTTGGCAAGTTGCCAGCTCAATGTCATCATTTATCGAAAGTATGCCTCGGATACTTGTCATTATAAATGTTCTTAAAATTTCTTCGATTCTCTCGTAAAACTGATAGAAGGCAATGCTGTTTTCTTCATCTATTAGATTACCGAGCATCTTATTAAGTTCCTTACCGGGTTATTTAACCTTCAATTTGTTTCCTCCATCGTCTGATTTTATTCACCGAAAAGGAGCATCCGAAGGTCATTTCCAAGGTCGTTCAAGGTCACATGAAGGTCAACCGAAATCTAACTTGTCGCGTGTTCATCGAATTCATGCTTCGTGGGCTCCCCTTCCTCTTCTAAACCTTCTCCTGTTCCTGATGTGAACCGACTAGCGTTTCTTGTGCTATTCAAGAAATTTCTCCCCTCCTCGGTCACTATTGTACGCCGGATCGCAGCGGTCTTTAGCTGCCACTCAAGATCGCTCATCCGTTATGACCTATGACCTCCTCGACAAGGTCGTACATCTAGTAAATGCGTGGGGATATCTGTCTGGCTACTAGACACCGATCTTGAAGTAAATGAGGCTTTCAGGTTTAATATAACATATGGTGGGCTAGAAATAATATTATATATCTGTAGAAGCATGTAGTGTCTTCCAGTAGATGGCAGCACTGTGCGATTAAATTGTTCATGTTTATTTATTATGTTGTTTTTTTATTTTCTTTTCAGGCAACAGATGCCGCCCAGTCTCCCAGGCCAAATCACGATGGAGAAAACCCCGAGCTACTTCATTACAAGAGAAGTTCCTCAAAGGATTCATGCAATGTCTCCAGAGGTAAAGTTGGTGGTGGTAGTGAGGGATCCTGTTACCAGAGCAATTTCGGACTACACTCAGACAGCCAGCAAACGAAGAGGGACTCCATCTTTTGAGCAGATGGCTTTTCGGAATAACTCCGTGGGTCAAGTGGATACATCCTGGAGTGCCATTCGAATTGGTGTATACGCTCGTTATCTGGAATGGTGGCTACGTTATTTCACATTGCATCAAATCCATTTTGTGAGTGGAGAAACCTTAATTAATGATCCAGCTGGAGAAATGGCACGTGTACAAGACTTTCTAGGACTCAAACGAGTAATCACCGATAAACACTTCTACTTCAATGAGACTAAGGGATTCCCGTGTCTAAAGAAGTCAGAAGGCAACGGTAATCCTCATTGTTTAGGAAAAACTAAAGGTAGGACTCATCCTGACATTGCCTCCTCCACGATAAGAAGACTAAGGGACTTTTATCGCCCCTTTAATACACGATTTTGTGAAATTGTTGGAAGAAATTTCGGCTGGCTTTGAAACGTCCCTTTCTCCCCTAAACACACGCCCACGCACACAAATACATCTAGTGCAATCTCTTGGTAACCATGACAACTGCTACCATGGTACTCAATTTTTCACAAAAAAAACAACAACTCAAGTGTTGAAAATAATGACTATTTAGAAGGATTATAGGCCTAAGAATGCATGTTAAATAATTTACTACTGAAGAGTGTTTGTAAAAAAAAAATGTCCCCCTCCTTGAAATATTAAATGAATTTTCCTGTTCCAAATTCTGTTTTTTATTTTGTCTTCAAACGAAAAATTCTTAGTTGAAGCATTTGCAGATAATTGAAGCTTTAAATGTATCTGTCTTCTGCTGTTTAAAAATATAAGACATTTTCTAGATTGAGGTATAAAAATAGACAGGACAATAACACGTTTTGTGCTATCCATTGCCAGTTTTCCTCCTCATCCATCTCTTGGCAATGGAGAGAGCCAAGCTTTTCTATCAATAGTTCAAGGAAGTGATGGAAATGACCTGGTTTCTCTCTCTTAGGAGATTCTATTGAACCCCACTCTAAGATGTGATGTGTCTCAGCTGTTTTGAAGGATAAAGGATGCCAGAATGTCATTGAATTATCATCATATTTCCTTTCTGTACAGTTTTCAGAGTAAGCCGGAAAATCTTTCTATCTACGGTCCGTCTTCATTTCCTCATATGTCTTCCCATTTATTTAATACATAGCTTCATCGATTTAATTTGCATATACTTAAATTATGGTTAAAGGAACAACCAAGAGAAAGTGAAGCCTCGCTTAAGAAAGAGCTAAATCAATCTAATTGAGAATGTCATATTTATTCCTCTTACTAGGAAAGAGAATCCGGTGGATAAAACTCACAGCAAATGAGAAAGCGTCTACAGCCATTAAATAAAGCCACTGATTTAAGAGGGTCTTAAATCTTGATCACGTGATTTACCGGAAAACCAAAATTTACGAGTAGGGGAAAAGTTTTCGCTGCCTTTGCACGGTGACAAATGTCGGCAACCATGCTTCGAATACGAATCAAGCAGGTGACTGCATGTGCCAAGTATCATAATTTATGGCTGTCTTTGCCAACATAGCACCCGACTGGTCACCTAGGCAACTCAAGTCAACAACGACCAGTTTGCCAGGTATGTAGTGGCCTCCTTGGCCAGGTTTAATGAGTTAGATATTCGACTATCACGAGAATAAAGTGTTGAGATTGTGATATCTCAGAACATTCGAAATATATAATTACAAATATTATGCAGAATATCAATTGAAATGCCCTTGATATATCAAAATACTCTGGCAAGTATGGATCTCATCAGCAAGAAATATTACCCCGGATCTTAATATGAATCTCGTTAACAACACATATGTTAAAATAGATCTTAATTAATAACGCTAATAAATATTTGGCTATAAGTGTTGTAATAAGGTTCTAAAGACAAATTATAGCGGATACCACATATCATGTTACAAGTTGCTCCGAAATAGGAAGAATTCTGAGATTTAATGTAATTCAATAATTGTATACATAATCCTAAAGTACAAAAAGAAACACTATGTCATGATATTATTGTAATGTTCAATATTCATATCCAGTATACAAGAGAAGTACACACTTGAAAAAAAAATCTTGGCATTAGCATGGTACTTGTCCATTGTTTCTTTATTTCATTCTATTATATTTTATTTATGTTGTAAGGGTATTTCAGAAAAAGAAGCAAACTATTATGTGAAGACTTTATTCTCATATACATACAAGTATAACACATAAAAAAAACTTATAAGTGCACATCACTTATGTTTCATAATTATATACACCATGACCTTTCGTATAAAGCTCAAGTTGGCAACGATCGTTCAGTTAATAATTTAGAGGAATGTTTAATGCTAAGAATGAGTTTCATGATAATAAATACAGTATATATGAAGATGTGTTATTATCATAAGGCAGGTGATAATTATTGGGATTTATTGCGATTATGCTAGAGAAGCGGAAGCTATGGGATCAATATGTTTACAGACAACAGACAATTTAGTATATCTGTGGTTCTGCAGACGGTTTTTCTGTTTTATTTCAGCACGAGAAATTTTTCTAAATATATAAGATTTGAAATAGTTTCCATTATCATTGTTTAATGGCATTTAAATTAGCTGCTGAATCTCTTGTGCTTCTGAGAAAGTTTACATTTGAAGATGATGACAAGAGTATTAGATCAAAATGAACTACTCTCGCACAGATGACAACCGCAGATAGTCCTTAGATAAGGACTGCCTTAAAGGGAGCGAAGCAAGAATGCTTTTCATCTTCCCTTATCTGTAGAGGACAGTGTAGGATAAGGGGCTATTGAGCTTTTAAAGCTCTGATCATGGCAAGAGGGTAACAGCAACATCCGAGCCTCAGTTAGAACTTCGTTGGATACAGCATTGCTATCCATTACCCTCCACAGTTATTAATAACCGCATCTCACGGTGGATCAATCCTAACAACCAAAATACCCCAAAAACTCAAAGATAATTGAAAAATATGAAAAGATAAAAATGGTGTTTCTCTTTCTCTCTCTTTAGAAAATCTGAAATTATCTTTTTCATGTAATAAATGTATTTAAAATATTTTTATTTTAAATATAAATATATTTTTTAGAAAAACAGCAATCCTAGATATAATAATAATGCTTTTATTATGTAGATGATGTAAGTCATTAAAACAAAATATTGTATAATCTTCTACATAGCTGTTCATACCTAAACTGTAGTACTTGATCTGACAAACTCAAAAAACTGCACCCTATTACACATGTTCAATTGCTATTTAATTATTTTTTTCTTTATACGATTCCTTCTGGTAATGTGAGTATATTTTAAAAGAAACACTTTCACAAAGGAGAATAAAGCTAAACAGAAGTATTCTAGTAATAGAACAATGATGTAAGAATTTCTTAGTAATCAGCTATGCTCCATTCGAGACTTCAGCTCTTAAATTAACATCTTTTGATACCTCGTGGCATTATTCGAATTACTTATAAAAGATATTAAAATAAAATGTTTCCAATTCCACTCAAATTTTATTTTTCTGCACAAATAAATCATCGTTTAATTTTTACTTCGGATGATTTAAAGGCTTTAGAATAGATTAATATATGCGTTTATATGCTCAGAGCATTTATAGGAAAGCTTCAGCAAAAAAGAAAAAAAGAAAGAAAGAAACGCTACACTATTATTTCAATGAGAAAACACACAAGTATCTAACGCATACAGACAATTGCAATTGGAATCCTTTACAATTTGATACAGGATTCCACTAGTCTTGAATTTATATTACCAAGTATCAATAAATAAATAAATATAAAAATACATTTTTTACCATAAATGCAACGAGCGCTAGTTTATGTCTTCGGCGATTTGCTTTTGATTTATTTATTGCATAAAAGAAGTGTCAGCGATAAATCTCACAATACTATTCCAAAAGCGAATGATATTTTTATGTAGTTCCCACCCGCGAAAGTTTTCTTTTTGTAAAGTTCACCCACTGTACGGTCATACTTATGGGTAAGCAAAGAATTTTTCATTATTTTAGAAATTTTATATAGTTTTTTCATGTAATCTAAAATATTTTCTCAAAAAATTAGTATTAAAACTATTTATTAACAGTAAGTTACTAATAAATTGAATATTATTTTCATGCCTTTTTATTTATTATATATATTTATTATATATAATCACTTGGTAAATAATTTTATAGTAGGACAGAAGGTCGAGGAGTGGAAAAATGGCGGCTCGCGTGTTAGTGTTTTGTGTCGTGTGTTATTGATGGTGAATTGTGTATTTGACTGATAAGTTTTCAGAGATTTATGCTTATATTCATTAGTAATATCAGTTATTTGCTTGCCGCAATAAACAGGCATTTTACATTTTATTTCCCATACAAGGTAAGTCAACTGACTTCGCAAAGGCGATACGCTAGGCCTACTGCCATTAGTGTCGTTGTTGTATTTTAACATCTTGTTGCTAGTTGACGCGCCTATGCTTGATATTGCTGGTAGTCCTTTGCGGCTGCGGGATATTTTACAAAAACTTCTGCTGGCAGGTCTTTAGACCTGCGGGATATTTTATTAACGCACACACGCAACTAAATCGATATGAGCGTGCCTGACCTGGACGTATTTGCTGATCTGCTCGAAAGAGAGCCAGCTCTTGAACTCATTGATAAACTACAAAAGAAGTTCAAGTTGACATGGCCTACTAGCATGATTGACCCCGACACTATTATTGAGTCACTCGATAAAAAGCTAGCACTCAGTTTTATTAAAAAGCTCCTCAAAAAGTTTGAACGGGATTGGCCCGGCTACTTAAATTTGTATTCCTCACCTGAAGTTGAAGTTGAGGAAAATGAAGACTCCCCACAAGTGGAGGAAAAACTCAATCTAGTTGTCTCTACCTCTAATCCTTCTGATCAAGAAGAAACTCACGCACGTAAGAAGAGAAAAATTCTTGCTGCTGAATCAACAAATGTTGTTGGTATGGAAGAGGATGTTCCCATTTCAGATCCCTCTGTTTCCCACAATGAAAAGGTGCCACCGATTATCCTAAGGGAAAAGCAGAGATGGACAACACTCAGAACCATCATGGCAAATTCACAAATTCATTACACGTCTGCTAAAAATGCAGACGAGGGAATACGAATTCAGCCCACCACGGTGGCTGACTATAGAAACCTTACAAAGGAACTGGATACTAGAGGAACCCAATATCACACATTTTCACTTGCCTCTGAAAAAAATCTGAAAGTAGTCTTACGAGGAGTCTCTGAGGATATTGACACAGATGAAATAGTTACTGACCTTAACCTACAGGAACTACCCCCCATAAAGGTCACTAGAATGTTTAGATCAAATAAGACACCTATGCCTTTAGTCTTAGTAGAAATTCATAACATCTACAAAGACATTTATAATTTAAAATCAATCTGTGGACTCAAAATCACCACAGAACCATTGAGAAAGAAATCATCTTCTGGGCAGTGCCACCGGTGCCAAAAATTTGGCCATGCCCAGAAGCTATGCAAAGCTCAGTTCAGATGCGTAAAATGTGGCGAGAATCACCCCACAAACACCTGCGCCAAGCCAAAAACCACCCCGGCTAAGTGCGCTAATTGTGGGGGGTCCCCACCCTGCTAATTATAGAGGGTGTATGCATCATCCCAAAAACAGATGGAATGATCCCAGTCATCAATCTACCTCGTCATCTAATGCGAGAGTTCCTGAAGCTCAGGCTACTCAGTTCTCCAAGAGTGAGAACATGACAACTGGTGCTCGCCCATCATTAACTGAGCCCCTTAAGAAAACGAATCTTCAACATCAAGTAAGAACATATGCTGATGTGGCCCGCTCCAAACAGATAGTACAAACCCAGAACCGGAATACTCCACACTCAAATCTATCAGCTGTTATCACCTCTTCTCTTGCAAACATGCTCCAGGATTTCAGCAACTCAAATCCATCCTTAAGTGTCACAAAAAGATTCCTACAGCAAACCCAATCCATATTATCTGCACTCTCTGATGCATAGGAAAAAAAATCGTCCCAAACTCTCTTAGGATTATCGGTTGGAATGCCAACGGTATAAAAAACAAACTATTAGAAATCCAGGAATTTAATAATAGATACAACCCAGATATACTGCTAATTAATGAAACTCACCTGAGGCCTGCTGACACCCTGAAAATCAGAGGGTATCAGATTTACAGAAACGACAGGCTTGGGTATAGAGGTGGAGGTACAGCCACTCTTATCAAAAGCTATATCAATCATCACTCAATAACCAACCCTACTACCACCAACCTCGAAATCACAGGAATCAATGTTCTCACAAACTCAATTGGGAACCTCAAAATTTTTTCTGCTTACAACCCTCCATTAAAGACATTATTGACCTCAGATCTGGATGCCATCCTTGGAGTAAAAGGACCGATCATCATCGCTGGAGACCTCAATGCAAAGCATCCTGCTTGGAACAGTAAATCCACTAACAAAAATGGTCGTATCCTTTCTAGCTACACAGGATTAAACCATGCTGTTGTGGCTGGACCTACCGAACCAACTCATCTCAGTACATCTGGCACTGCTGACATCTTGGATATAGCCATCCTGCAAGACATTAAACTACAGTACAGCCTTACATCACTAAACGAGCTGTCGTCGGATCACAACCCAATTCTACTGCAATTGGGAGAACAAGAATGCCTGTCTCCTCCTCATTCAGGCATATCGTGGGAGAGATTGTCTAAAGCACTTCGGGATCAAATAGGACCCGTCCCACACATATGCACACCAGAAGATGTGGATTCTGCAGTGACTAGCCTCACCCAACAGATTAAGTCCGCTATAATGGTTGCAACCTTCCAGAAACCTGTTCCCAAGCCTGATCGTTTGCCTGAGGACATTATGGACCTGATCAGAGAGAAGAACAGAGCTAGGAAGAGATTTCGTAACACTCGCGCTCCTCAGGATAAGACAGTGCTTAATAGATTGAATGGAGCAGTAAGAGATGCACTTAAAACGCATAGAAACGAAGTTTGGGATAAAACGTTAGCCTCTATCTCACCTATTGATCACTCTATCTGGGGCCTACTGAGAAACATCAAAAACAAAAACAGATCCCTCCCCCCTATAATCTCAAACCAGGGCCTAATCCACACAGATGCAGATAAGGCAGAAGCCATACTTAAAAATCTTGAGGATCAGTGCAAACCATCTTATAACAACATTGATTTCAATCATCTGTATAAAATCCACAGACAGGTTAGACATGCACTAAACCTCCCGGATACCAGTGCTGATCATATTGCACCCGCATCACCTGTTGAATTATATGATATTATTAAAAAACTTAAGAACAATAAAGCTCCTGGACCAGACAGCATCTCAAACAGGGTGATCAAGCTGCTGCCTCGAAAAGCTATAGTGCATCTGACCAGTATAATAAATGCAATCTTAAGACTTCACTATTTTCCTTCCACCTGGAAACTGGCTGATGTGATTCCTATACATAAGCCAGGCAAAGACCCACACTTACCGCAGAATTATCGTCCAATCAGTCTCATCTCCAACCTGGGTAAGATTGCAGAGAAGGTCATCCTCTCACGACTCCAAACCTCAATAAATGACCTAAACATCCTCCCTAAAGAACAGTTTGGTTTTCGGCAACACCATAGTACTACCCAGCAAATCCATAGAATTGTGGAATATATCATCACCAGCTACAACTGGCGCCAGTACACAGGAGCTGTTTTCCTAGACCTATCTAAAGCATTTGATAAAATCTGGCATTTTGGACTCCTGCACAAACTTATCTCAGCCGGCATCTCACTAAAAATGGTTCATCTAATCCGTTCATATCTTCAGAATAGATCAATGCAAGTTAAAATTAACGGTTCTATATCGTCCCAGCGCCATATCTTTGCTGGAGTGCCACAGGGATCTCTACTGGCTCCATTGCTGTTTTCTGTATACATGTCAGACATCCCTCACAATCCGATGACTTCCATTTTAGCGCTGTATGCGGACGATACGGCAATACTAACCAGATCCCTCAGACCCCACTTCGTTACTAGAAAGCTTCAAGAAAACATTCTAAAGCTGGAGGGTTGGTTCTCTAGGTGGAGATTGGAAGTCAACCCCCTGAAAAGCTCAGCGGTTCTTTTCTCAAAAAGGCCAATGTCTCCTGCAGGAGATGTGTTACTATTCAATACTAAAATTCCCTGGCAGACAGAAACAAATTACCTGGGTGTAATTCTCGACAA
This sequence comes from Typopeltis vanoorti, assembly GCF_054136105.1. Classification (NCBI taxonomy): domain Eukaryota; kingdom Metazoa; phylum Arthropoda; class Arachnida; order Uropygi; family Thelyphonidae; genus Typopeltis; species Typopeltis vanoorti. Next base: position 21,011,071 of record NC_143565.1, on the reverse strand, counting down.
AAAGCTATCTTTCAACCAACATATCAAGTCTGCATGTGCAAAAGCATCTAAAGCCATAGCTCAGATTTACCCGCTAATTAATAGAAATAGCAAGCTCAGCAACAGAATCAAATTGCAACTTTACCAGATGACGATTCGTCCCATAATCACCTATGCCTCTCCAGCCTGGAGCCACACCTCTAACGCTAACATTATCAAGATTCAGCGTGTGCAGAACAAGTGCTTGAGAATGATTCTGAACGCCTCGTGGTATGTTAGAAACAGCCAGCTCCATAGAGACACAAATATTCCATATATTCTCTCTTATCTACAATCCTTAGCTTCCAAGTTTTTTCTAAAGACGTCCACACACCCCAATGATTTGATTCAACAAGCTGCAGCATATGAGCCAACGGACATATTCAAATATAGAAGACCAAAAACTATATTAGCCTCCTATAACGATGCATAATCTCCATGCCCATTCAGGGCGAGCAAACTGCTCGTAAATTTTACCCTCACTGTAACCACGACAGATAGCGGGGAATATGAAAAGCATCTTGCTTCACCCTTAAAGACATAAATGTCAATTGTCAATTGTCAATTTTATAGTACGAGAAGGTGAGATGCGGTGATTGATTCGTTCAATCCAATATACTCTTGGAGGGTAATGGATGGCAATGCTGTAGCCAATGAAGTTCTAACTGAGGCTCGGCTATTGCTGTTACCCTCCTGCCATGATCAGAGCTTTAATTGCTCATAACACCCTATCCCTACACTGTCCTCTACAGATAACGGGGAAGATGAAAAGCATTCTTGCTTCGCCCCTTTAAGCCAGTCCTTATAAGGACTATAAAAAAAATAAGGACTATTTTATAGTACGATATTCGTTTGCTGCTTCAGATTCTATCCACTATTGAATTGCAACATTGGACTAGGGGGTATTATTTTGAGTACGCAGTTATGCAGTATAGTGATTTCTGTATGATATAGTGGTAAGCGTTTTTCATTTTATGAAATATATCAAGGTAAGACTTTGATTTGATATGCTACAAAATTTCTGTTGGCAGATCTTTAGATCTGCGGGATTTCTAATAGCGCTCATACAAATAAATCGATATGAGTGTGCTTGATCTAGATGGAATCACTGATTTGCTCGATAAAGAGCCGGCTCTTGTGCTTGTTAATAAACTCCAAAAGAAGTTCAAGCTGACATGGCCTACTAGTATGATCGACTCTGACATCATTATCGAGTCACTCGACAAAGTGCTAGCACTCATTTTTATTAAAAAGCTTCTCAAGAAATTTGAACGGGATTGGCCCGGCTACTTAAACCCATATTCTTCACCCGAAGTCGACGTTGAGGAAAACGAAGACTCTCCTCAAATGGAGGAAAAACTCAATCTAGTTGTGTCTACCTTTAATCCTTCTGATCAAGGAGAGATCCACGCACGTAAGAAGCGAAAAACTCTCGCTGCTGAGCCAACAAATGATGTTGGTATGGATGAGGACGTTTCCATATCAGATCCCTCTGCCTCCCCCAATGAAAAGGTGCCACCGATTATCATAAGGGAAAAGCGGAGATGGACAACACTAAGAACCATCATGGCTAACTTACAAATAAGTTAGAGATCTGCTAAAATGTAGACGAGGGCATAAAAATTCAGCCCGCCACGGTGGCTGATTATAGAAATCTTACAAAGGAGCTGGACGCAAGAGGAACTCAATATCACACATTTTCACTTACCTCCGAAAAAAATCTGAAAATTGTCCTACGAGGAGTCTCCGAGGATATCGACACGGATGAAATAGTTACTGACCTCAATTTACAGGATCTACCAAGGTCACTAGAATGTTTAGATCAAATAAGACACCTATGCCTTTAGTCTTAGTAGAAATTCATAATATTTACAAAGACATATACAATCAAAAATCAATCTGTGGACTCTAAATCAGTTCGGTTTTTGGAAACACCATAGTACAATCCGCAAATCCACAGAATTGTGGATTTGCGGATTGTACTATGAAAACAGCTCCTGTTTTCCTAGACCTATCCAAAGCATTTGACAAAATCTGGCATTTTGGACTCCTGCACAAACTTATCTCAGCCGGTACCTCACTAAAAATGGTACATCTAATCCATTCATATCTTCAGAACAGATCAATACAAGTCGAAATCAACGGTTGTACATTGTCCCAGCGCCATATCTTTGCTGGAGTGCCGCAAGGATCTCCACTGGCTCCATTGCTGTTTTCTGTATACATGTCAGACATCCCGCACAATCCGATGTCTTCCATTTTGGTCCTGTATGCGGACGATACAGAAATACTAACCAGATCTCTCAGACCCCATTTCATTACCAGAAAGCTTCAAGAAAACCTTTTAAAGCTGGAGGGTTGGTTCTCCAAGTGGAGATTGGAAGTCAACCCCCTGTAAAGCTCAGCCGTTCTTTTCTCAAAAAGGCCAATGTCTCCTGCAGGAGATGTGTTACTATTCAATACTAAAATTCCCTGGCAGGCAGAAACAAATTACCTGGGCGTGATTCTCTACAAAAAAGCTATCTTTCAACCAACACATCAAGTCTACGTGCGCAAAGGCATCTAAAGCCATAGCTCAGATCTATCCGCTAATTAATAGAAATAGAAAGCTCAGCAACAGAATCAAATTGCAGCTATACCAGATGACGATTCGTCCTATAATCACCTATGCCTCTCCGGCCTGGAGCCACACCTCTAATACTAACATTATCAAAATACAACGAGTGCAGAACAAGTGCTTGAGAATGATTCTGAACGCCCCGTGGTATGTTAGAAACAATCAACTTCATAGAGATACAAATATTTCTTATATTTTCTCTTTTCTACAATCCTTAGCTTCCAAATTTTTCCTAAAGACGTCCACACATCCCAACGATTTGGTTCAACAAGCTGCAGCATACGAGCCAACGGACATATTCAAATATAGAAGACCAAAAGCTATATTAGCCTCCTTTAGTGACGCATAATCTCCATGCCCATTCAGGACGAGCAAACTGCTCATAAATTTTACTCTCACTGTAACCACAACAGATAGCGGGGAATATGAAAAGCATCTTGCTTCACCCCTAAAGCCATTAATTTCAAATGTCAATTTTGAAGCATTTCATAAATAATTATGAAATATATATCATACCTAACGCTGTTCTATCAGATTGTCATGGAATGTCCACCACATCCCATCGGGATTAATATCTGTGAATGAAAGTGGGAAAGTAATCTAAGAGGTCAAATATTGATATGACTATTCATGGACAATATGTTCTCTTTCTTGACGTTATCCTGATGAAAGAGTCCATCAAATGTATGGATTTGTCATTGTAAAATACGTGCATTTGGAAGCAATGATATCACCATCCTTCGTCTAACTCTCGCATCGATCTTCAGTTGCCAACCACAAACCCGATGTTGGCTTAATGATTTAAGTTTATTACACCATTTTTGGTAGAAATGATACACTTTTGTATAGGACCACAGTTTCCAAGATATGCATACTAGCTCTATGCGGATCCCACTATTATATCCCACTCGAAATTCTCATTACATACAATTGAAAGCATGTTCTGTCTGTAGAGCCAATTTTCTATCCATTTATTGCCGATTATAAAGTGTCATAATCGTGTTGTTGGCTTCCATTTAGCATGGAAGTATCTCTAATATTTGAGTCATTAAGTAAAGAAAAAGGAAAATTCAACGTAAAATGCACCATGACTGTTTCCCAAACGTTGAAAATAAAACAACTTATAAAGTCATAGTAATTATGTTTATCCTTTATTAAACTAAAAGTCATTACAAAAATCAATAATATAAATTGCTTCGAAAGCGTTTATTGATTCATCGAACATTAAATTTAATTAAATCTGAATAATTCAACCAAATGATTGTAATTAATTCCCGATAATGAAAATTGTTTCCTGCAATAGATATCGCTTATTCAGAGTATCCTTTTAATTAGCTAAACAGTACGTTTTATGATTAAGCAAACACATGAATTACACTAAATTAATCCTTTCGGATAGAACATATTTCATGACAAACGTATATATGCACATTATTAAAATATTACTTAGCTAGCAATTTTTTGCGATGCTAATTCAAAATGACATTATGATCTGATAATAAATCGCGAGACTGATTTTCTTAAAGTGCCAACAATGGACTGATTTAGCCATTGAGATATGCCTCTGCATCGTGTTCACCAATAATACTGTTTCGATAGTATTCATATTTTAGGAATTGTGTTGCTTTTTCATTTTCTTTGAGTTAATGAAACCCAAAAAAAGTTTTAAAATCGGTTTTATTAATATAAATCTTAATCTGAACAAGATTAAATGCTAACTATAAAATTTCAAAAATTACTAAGTATACCGGAGGGTGTATTCTCTAGTCACTGTCAAAACCTTATACTTTTAATATATTTAGCTGAAAGAGAAAAAAAAGAATTAATATTTAAATAGCCTTTCTTTAAATATTATGATTTGCAATTGAAACAGTTAAGGTTCTTGCTAATAGGTAAGAACCTAATGCATATGTAATACATTGCCAATCTACTTTATTCTGTAAGCTTCGATTAGATTTTTTTTTATCAAATTCCCCCAAGAAAGGTTACATAATCTGTAGCACATTAGTGACATTTCAGGTGAATATAAAATACTGTTAAGTTTGATGTATTTAATTGAAGCACAAAAAATTGAATTCGATTTAAATAAAATACACCTAAATTATAGATATATATTTAGAGTACTTTAAGAAATTAGCAATGACGCGTACGTTATATCCTCAAATTTCTTTAAGCACGTGTCTTCGAAACAAATAACTTTCTTAGTTACTCCGCCTGGTGGTGAGAACATGAAAAGAATTTGTAAATAAGAAGAAAGAAAAATGTGTCAGAGTACTTCACCTTGCCATGTAAACCATACAGAGTTAAAAAAAAAAACTCCAAAGAAATTGTTAGTGCACAAGACGTGCCATACCGAACAGAACGACAATTTCTTGGTTGTCTGTCGTCGTGTGAATGCTCACGGGGGGGGGGGGGGGGGGGGGAGAAGGGGTAAGTAGAAGAAGATGGTGGAGAGACAGTTAAGGATGAACTACTTGCTTCTAAACTTAGAACGGAAAAAGAAGACTTGGAGGGCGGAAAATAAAAAAAAAAAAGTTGACGATCCGCTGCTATGAGGAAAAAGTTGGCAAGGGGTTGTCGACCGTTGCAAGCGCTGACAGATGATGCCGCCCGTCGAAAGGGAAACTTCTGTTTGTCATCTACGAACACGATGGCGAAGTGGTAGGAACGCTGTGTTTCCGTGCACCGTGCAAGGCCTAATGGGATAATCGAGCCCATTCCAGCTAATGACTGGGCCCACGCTGTAATACGGCATCGCTAGCGACCGACTGAATATGAAACGCACACATACGACCTTTAGAGGTCAAAGACTAATTTTATAACGACACCAAGTCGTTAAGAACAGCGGCGGTTCCGGCATAACTGTGAAGTTTGAGGCATTTAGTGGGCGTTGGCATCACTTTTCTAATGTCACTCAAGATTTTTTCTTCTTTTTTTAAGTGCGATTCTTCAGAATAAATAGAAACTATGGTTTAATTTTTCACAATTAGACAAAAAAAAAAGAATGAAAGAAATGTAGATCTATTGATTGATGGAACACTCTTAAAATGGGGATTTACTATTCCCATAAGATAAAAGATAATAGGAGAATGTTTCCAAAATAAATAAAAATACGAAGACTTTAAATTCAGTTTTGATAAGTATCGTTTGCCTTCTCAATACTTATGAGATGTCACTTAAATGTTTAAAATGAAGAATATATATATATATATATATATATATATATATATATATATATATATATGTGTGTGTCATCCCTGGACTTACGTCCGAGTTCTGTTCCATCCGGCAGGACGTCATTTTACTTTTTAAACCTTATTATAAAACTGAACTGTGTGTTTACTGCCACTATTCCAATTTGCTTTGTTTATTCCTCTTCTTCTTTTCATCATAAATTTGTTCATAGCAAGCAAACGCATCATGTATTTTCGTTTCTATTATTAATTAGTGTTACCATGTCTTCAGCCATTTTGAGAGCATCGCTAACTGCAAATAACATTTCTTCAAAACCATTCACAGTAAATTGTTTAACTACCTCTTCTTGTTTCTCTTTTCCCTTTTCCTTTTCTCGTTTTTCCTCTTCTGCTATAGTGGTCCCTCCAGTTCGACCAATTCGTCGTTGGTCAACTCTTCAGGAGAACTTTCTATGAGTTGAATTATGTCGTCATCATTCGCTTCGAGATTCAGATTGTTTGCTGGGGGGCCCACTATTACCAACTTCCAAAATCGTGCACAAATCTTTTTAATGTCTTTTTCCATAAGCCACTCATACATTGAGAAGTCATTTCGTCCCAAGCAATAGAAATATTTTTAATAGCATGATAAATATTGAATGTTTTCAGAATTGCATGAGAGTCTAGTCATTTCCTTCAATAGCAGAAATGGCCTGTGAAAAAGCTCTCCGTAGATAATAAGCAGTAACACACTGTAAGAACTCCCTGATCCATCGGTTGGATTAATGAAGTAGTTCTTGAAGCTTTCTAGTAGATAATGCTGTATCATCCGCATATAGGGCCATGATGAATGACATTGGGTTGTGCGGGATATCTGACATGTATATAGAGAACAGCAATGGCGCCAGTAGGGATCCCTGCGGTACTCCGCCCAAGATATGTCGCTGGGATGAGGTAGTACCATTGATCTTGACATGCATGGTTCTGTTCTGTAGATATGATCTAACTAAATGCAACATTTTCAGTAAGATACCAGCTGAGATAAGTTTATTTAGCAATCCGAAGTGCCATATATTGTCAAATGCTTTGGATAAATCAAGAAAAACAGCTCCTGTGTATTGACACCATTATAGCGTGGTAATATATTCTACAATTCTGTGGATTTGGTGGGTAGTACTATGGTGTTGCCGAAAATGAACTGCTCTTTACGAAGGATGTTTAGTTCATTCACTGAGGCTTGAAGTCGTGAAAGGATGACCTTCTCTGCAATCTTACCCAAGTTGGAGATGAGGCTGATAGAAACGATAATTGTCAGGCAGGTGCCTGTTTTTGCATGGCCTATGAATTGGGATGACATCAGCCTGTTTCCAGGTGGGAGGAAAATAGTGAAACCTTAAAATTGCATTTATTATTATGGTCAGGTGCACTACAGCTATTCGGGGCAGCAGTTTGATCATCCTATTTGTGATGCGGTCTGGCCCAGAAACTTTTTTATTCTTTAAATTTTTAATAATCTGTAAGTCTCAGTAAATGAACCAAACATCCTTCTTAAAGAGCAGTTCGGTTTTCGGCAACACCTTAGTACTACCATAGTATATATATTTCAGTAGGTGAGATAAAGGCTAAGTTTTCTTCCCATAATTGGTCTTTGTGAGCTTTGAGTGCATCTCTCATTGCCCCATTTAGTCTATTAAGAACTGCTTTGTCTTGTGGTGCGAAATCTTTTCCTAGCTCTGCTTTTTCTCTGATCAAATTCATAATGTCTTCGGGCAAACGACCAAGCTTGGGGACAGATTTGTAGGAGGTGGCTACCGTTATCACGGAGTTAATTTGTTGGGTCAAGCTTGTAACCGCGATTTCTACATCTTCTTTCGACTTTTGACAATCTTTTCCACGATATACATGAGGTGCGGAGAGACTAGGGGGTTTCCTCCACACCACATGAGCATAACTAGAATAGTACTTTATAATAAAATTATATATACATTATCATATTTAGTAGATAAAAGAGTGTTTGGCACTATACTGATTGTATAAAATCTGCATATAAAGGTTTATTGCTGGAAACTTGCACCCTTAATATATACACTACTGAAATATATGCACATTTATTGAAAGGAATAATATTCCATTTTGCTCTTGCATACATCAATGCCCACAAACCAGAGGTTCAAGAATCATAGCATATCAGTTCCCTGTGTGAGTGGGTGATGCATTCTGGTAGCTTGTAATATTTGTATAGATATCCATGAAATAAAAAGCACACCAGAGAAAAACGACTTATGCTGCAAATGGCTGAGATTGAAATTTAGAATAGAAAACAAATAAATATATGTATATGTATGTCATGAAAATGTGATGATTTCGCTATTATTATTAATCACCGCATCTCATGGTTGATCAACCAATTCTTCCCTACCTTCGCTATATAAAGTAATGTAACTAAGTAATTAAAAAAATATATTATTATATATATTATATTATTAGCCGATGTTTTCATTACTTAGTTACATTACTTTATTTATATTTATGGTGTAAGAATATATTTTATCTAAACTCAAGAAATTCTTCAAATTTCACAATTTTGTATGATGAATTTAGTAATATATTATGATTAAAATAATTAATTATAATATTTCTGAAATATTATGATTATTAATAAAAATTTATTTTTGCCTTGAATACCAATTACTTGACTAAATTTCTGCAAATAGGTATGTGTATTTTTTCTGATAAAACAAGAATTATTATACCGCACTTCCTCCCGAAGTAAGATTCACAAACAATTATTCGCGAAAATTCATGATACCTAATTTTTAATCCAATTACCTTCTCAAACAATTGCTATTATAAACCATCAATGAACATCATTAATTCGAATTATTTAGTTAAATAGAGATTGCGCGTCGCACTGCATATGAATTTCGGTGCATAAGAAAAAGAGATATGCCCACCATAGACTTGCCATCTGTTATTATGCATTATTATTTAATAAAAGAATTATTATTTATTTTATTTTTGATAAAAATCAAAATTTAAAAAAAAAATTACGTTTGTCTAAAGATTATTTATTTCTGAACCAATAAAACATTTTGAAACATAGGCGATACGCTTTATTTTAAATAAAATTATAATGAAACGAAAACAGCTGCTGCATTTTTTTATGATAATTTTATTAAATTATGAAACCACAAATATTTTAAAAAAAGTATACCTTTTCTCCAAAAATGAGATTCATCAAAACAAACATGTGAGCCAAGTAATAAGGAAACAAGAAGTTGGTGCATTTCTGAACAACTTTACTCATTAGTCGTACTGTTAGGAATTGTAAAATTTATTTATTAAATAAACTCTAAAAATCTTTTATCATCTAAAAATTAAAAATGTATAAAGCCTTTAAAATACTATTTTAAGATTAAAATATTTAGAAAATATATTACATTAATCTAAAATCTAAAAATATTTTAAACACCTTTTATTTTTTAAAAAAAGTTTATTAGATGAACAGATGAGTGAAGTACTGTAATGTGCGGATTATTGAATCGGGTGAACAATCGACCGTGAGATGCGGTGATTGATTTATTAATGCCCTTGGGGGTAACGGATGGCAACAATGCAATGCTGTACCGATGAAGTTCAACTGAGGTTCGGCTGTTGCTGTTACCCGCTTGGGCGATGAGTTTTTGAGTTCGCTCTCTTAAGGTTTTTGCCTTAAGGGAGCACTTTGAGTCTCCGGGGAAAGTGTTCTCCGGCACGGCCCGCTGAGGGGCTTTGTCGGTGAATTATTTTCCTCGGAATTTGAGCGGTTCTGCTCAGTGGTCGGGGAGCCCGTCACTGAGTGGAACCAACGCTGAGATTAGGACGGTCTTTCGCCCACTATGGAGTGGCCTAGAGATCGTCCGTATTTTTGAGATTTCACCTTTACTTACATAGTCGGTGATGATTGATTCATTAATGCCCTTGGGGGTGATGGATAGCAACGCAAAGCTGTACCAATGAAGTTTAACTGAGGTTCGGCTGTTGCTCTTACCCACTTGGGCGATGAGTTTTTGAGTTCGCTCTCTTAGGGTTTTTGCCTTAAGGGAGCACTTTGAGTCTCCGGGGAAGGTGTTCTTCGGCACGGCCCGCTGAGGGGCTTTGTCGGTGAATTATTTTCCTCGGAATTTGAGCGGTTCTGCTCAGTGGTCGGGGAGCCCGTCACTGAGTGGAACCAACGCTGAGATTAGGACGGTCTTTCGCCCACTATGGAGTGGCCTAGAGATCGTCCGTATTTTTGAGATTTCACCTTTACTTACATAGTCGGTGATTGATTCATTCATTCAATCCAATACCCTTGGAGGGTAATGGATGGCAATGCTGTAGCCAATGAAGTTCTAACTGAGGCTCGGCTATTGCTGTTACCCTCCTGCCATGATCAGAGCCTTAATTGCTCAATAACACCCTATCCCTACACTGTTCTCTACAGATAACGGGGAAGATGAAAAGCATTCTTGCTTCACCCCTTTAAGCCAGTCCTTATAAGGACTGTAATGTGCTGATTGCGGAACCCGGGAAATTATTGAACCCTTGGAGGGTAATGGATGGCAATGCTGTAGCTAATGAAGTTCTAACTGAGGCATGGCTATTGCTGTTACCCTCCTGCCATGATCAGAGCTTTAATAGCGCAATAACACCTTATCCTTACATTGTCCTGTACAGATAACGGGGAAGATGAAAAGCATTCTTGCTTCGCCCCTTTAGGCCAGTCCTTATAAGGACTGTCATGTGCTGTTTAGTAGACGGCGTGCATTTTTAGAGATCTTGCAATTTTCATTCAGTCTGAATTGAAATATTTCAACTGAAGTCTTGCAATGGATCTATACTGTTTATTGATATTGATACAATGTTTTATTCCAAAATAAAACACTGTCGATTTGCATGCATGCAATTTCAAAATTCTATAAAGTCCTTAAAAGCAAAATTAGCATAAACCCTAGATAGCAACGAAACTACGTCCTGAGGGTTTCATCCAGTGGTATAAGGATTTTTCCTCCCGGAAGCATGGTTTAACACCCAATATTGCTAGGCCCACACCAATCCTTGAAGTGATTCTTATACGACTTGCTACTCCCACTTCAAGAAACTTGGGAAAACGTAATTACTGATGTTTTTTCATCGTGTCTCTAATTTCAAATCATTACAACATAGCGTGCTTATTTTGTTTAGGAGAGTTTTTTCCTTGAACTTTTGTGATTTAGTGATTTTTTAGTATTTCCACACATCAAACACTGATATGTTGCGGCAATCTAACACCACGACGTGATCCCTGAATCAAAATGATTACCTACCTATGCCCAGTTTCTTAACATTTTCAGTTAATTCTTCTTTCTCTTTACTCTCTCATCCTTTTTAGCCAATTGCAACTAATAATTTCATGAATTATGGGAAACTTGCTTTACTCAAATTTCTCTACCTCTAAATTTAAATTCTAGTTAATTTAATTTAAATTTAATACAATTTAACCCTGATCCCGTCATAGGTAATGAATGTTAGTGGTTGAGATCAATGAAAAAGCCCTTGGGGTGGGTGGGGGCATTCTGGTAAAAGTGGACATGTTCTACCACATAGCAACGCTACTTCAGTTGGAGTGTTTTTGTTGCAAGTCCGAAAAAACCCACCCTTAACAATTCCCTAAATCTCCTTTTTGTTTGTTTCAGTCCTTCATAAAAAGTTCGTACTCAACAGTTTATCCAGTCAGAAACAAGGACACGTGACTGATATCCCTTCTCTCCATTTCTCAGCTGGCCTGAAGATGTCCTACTAACTAAAATAGGACGCCAGCTTTTACTCTGAACCCCGATCGATGCGAAGAACCTTAAGATTTTTCAACTGAGTTCCGTTCTCCAACCAATAGGCTGTGGGTTCATATCCAGTGCTGGGTGTCCATCCCACAAATACCTTAACTTTCTAATTCTAAATTTAAGCAGTGTTCGGACATACATTCATAATCATTAGCTCTTCTGTTCTCAGAAACTTTGCTCTCAAAGTTGGTTGATTCCCTCGCAAAAGCAGACCCTAGCAAAGCCATAATAAAGCACGAAAATACTGCCTACTAACGGTTAGCTGGTTGAATCTTTAAAGTTAACCAAATTCTGTAAGAGAAGTAATTCAAGTCAGCTAATACAGTTCTCATTTTTATCTCATTCTTATTAATAATATAAGTTTCATGTTTCTGAAAGTTTAAAAATTGGTACGAGAGTAATCATGTGGCCGAATAAAAGCGTTGTTGCTTGTAACAGTTTCTGATAAAAGGAAATAAAAAATTTAATAAATAATGCAATTTTAATTTATTTTCAGGTTTTTTTATATGTTTTTCTCTTCATAGGATGCTTTTTTTACAGTAGCCAATAATGAATTTTCTGTTCAAAGAAATAATAAACAATGAATTATTTTTTCAGGTAATAAATTCATTTAGACGTTGTTTGTATTAATGTGTCATTCTAAAAAAATCTGAACCAAAATTGAAATTGTAAATTGTAGTAAACTTAGCGAATAATTTAATCATATGAAACAAATAATAATTATTTCACCTTTTTGTAGAGTTTCATTGAGAATAAAAAATAAATTTTAGTAAAAAAATTATAAAATTCAACACACCAATATTAAGAATATATGTATTTTGTATATATTGATTATGTACAAAGAAAGAACAACTTGATATCACCGAAGTAAGGGTGATTGATTCATTCAATTCAATACTCTTGGAGGGTAATGGATGGCAATGCTGTAGCCAGTGAAGTTCTAACTGAGGCTCGGCTATTGCTGTTACCCTCCTGCCATGATCAGAGCCTTAATTGCTCAATAACACCTTATCCCTACACTGTCCTCTACAGATAACGGGGAATATGAAAAGCATTCTTGCTTCGCCCCTTTAAGCCAGTCCTTATAAGGACTATAAGAACAACTTTTTGGGCTGTTGCCATAAATTTCTCCTGATAAATTATTACTGAAGATAAATCGTTCTGAAATTTTGTTACCCAATCAAAATAATTGGTTTTTATTTGAGTCTAATAAGGAATTATTTTTGTAAATCATGCGCATTTCCCTATAAACTCTTTTAATATTTGAGTCTAATAAGCAATTGTTTTTGTAATTCCTGCGTATTTCCTTATAAACTCTTTTAATACAAACTCTTAAATTCCACACTGTTATTTATTAAATTGTATATTGATTGCATTCAGCAGAACAATGTTCTTAGAAAACATAAATAATTGTTGAGGATCGTGAGAGCAAAACCTTGAACGGAAACCTCAAACGTTTAAGTTTACTTTCAAGTAGTCTATATTTTTCTATAAAATATGGATGGATCTATAATAGCATTCATTATAGTCAATATTTAGACCATAATTATATAAATTATGATCTAAAAAACAACATAGCATATACTTTGGATCAGCTTGGGTAATTTTGATACTGAAATTTTCACATTTCAAAAAAATCACAAACAGAATAGTAGGGTACATAGCTACAAACTGAGGGACGAAGATGATCCAACCGAAGTTTTTTTTTTTAAATCATATCATATAAAGACCTAGAAATACTTCTCACATATCAGAAAATAGTAGAGGCCGCATGGGGCGCCATGGAGAACAAACAACAATGCAGGGTTCTACAAACTAAATCGGGAAGCATGAAAAGTAAGGGACCCGAACACCATCCTCCTGCTAACTCACAATATAAGAAATTGTAAATAATATTTTTGTAAGTGCATAATTAAATATATCAACTTCCCCACCAGCTCCATGCAAGCAGCGCATAGTAAAAACCAAATTATTCGGAAATTACCAGTCTAGATATATAAAAACGTTTTTTCTTGGCTCTTCTGACAATTGAAATCAAAGTCCAAATGAGTTGCTTGAACAATGCTTATCGTAACATAAAGTAGTTTATCGAACAGAGCGCGCACGCGCCTACTCAAATTTGCTATGCCTCGTGGTCACTATTGAAAATTAAATTGAGTTTGACGCATCAATTGGTTATTTTTCCAAAAGAACTGTGAGTCAGCTGCAATCTAGGGCGCAGTTCTCTGATTACTGAAGGAGTAAATGAGAATATTTCTTCTTCGCCTGCGGATCCAACGGAAAAATGAAGACGTTAATATCCAGTAATAAAAATCCTTGCTTAGATAGTTTCAGGTCAGAAAGAATCCACTTATTTTTAATAACTTTCTCTGCCTCCCGTATCCCTGAGGTGATGAAGATGGCAGTATTGGAGAGAGAGAGAGAGAGAGAGAGAGACATCGATGTAAATTATTACGAAAAATATTGAATTACCGGCACCACGATGAGAGAAATGTTATTGCCATTACTCACATTGACAAAATGGAAATGAGCTGTGAGTGAGGTATAATGCTGGCTTCAACAACAGCAAATTACCCTCGAAGTTTGCAAAGCACACAGTCAAAGCGGTTCCACAAAAGTTATTGAGAAACTTTTACTTTTTAACCAACGAATGTAACTCTTTTGATTCAAAGTAGAAGCAGTTAATTGTCCATGACATCATATCTTTATCTTTATTCAATACATGTCTAAAAATACGAAAAATGCATTTTATTATCTTGATAAAAGAATTACAATTTACTACCTACATATTAGAATTGTAGAAAAATATGAATATTGTAATAAAAATTTTATGTAAACATTAATATTCTATAAACATTTTTAAAAATTACGTTATAATTTTAATAAATCCATGAATTTTTATCATATAATAACATACACCTTTTTTAGTTAATCTTTTCACGGTAACAATTACTTCTTTTTTTTTTTTGTTCAATTATTCAAATATATTACTTTTACTTCGGTTTCATCAAACGTGGAAGTTACTGTAACTGGTCTGCTGGTTTTGGATGATTTAGTAAAATTAGTAAAATAAAATACAATCGAAAATTGTGGTTGACTTAGTAATAAAATACAGTATACAGTAGCGAACAAATTAATCCGAACATTCAAGAAGATTTTAATTTAATTTTGCAAGAAAATAAGTACAAAAATTAAACTCTAACTTCAGCTAATAATTTATATGTGCTCCTCTGTTCCTAATAAGTTCATTAATTCGCTTAGGCATGGACTCTACCGAAGTAGAATGCATTTTTATTATTTCTTCATCTAGAAAAAATACTTTTATAATGGATTGTATGAAGTTGTCACAATTCAATTTTCCAACTCTTTTTCAATGGCTCAAAATTTTCTATTCGGTTAATATCAAGAGGGTTACCTGGCCACTGAAGCAATTGAATGTGATTTTTGAGGAACTCTTTCACTTTTTGGAAGTGTGGCATGGAGCGAGATTCTGTTGGAAGATGAGTTTTTGTCTTTCTGGATCTGTGGGACCACTCGTTTCTCCATTACGTTTTATGTATTGATCACTTTTCATCATACCGTCAACAAGCACAAGTGATTCTGGTCCGTCATATGTAAAACACCTTGCTGAATATGGAAAAATAGCGAAAAATCTTCTTAGTCGCAAATCAGAGGCTAAGAAGATTGAGAATATGATCTACTTCCACTTCTCAACGGTTCAGTCTTTGTACCCTTTTGCCCACTGGAGCCTCTTTTGGATTCGTTTTGCTTTTCCTAACTAGTAAACGAATCTTGAGTAAGTAGAGTTTACCTTTTTTTGCCCACAAATTCCTTTTCTGTCAGGAAAAAAGGTATCTGTCTCCCTGACCTCTTTAAAATTGCATTAGCAGTACCCCAACTAGCACCACACTCATTGGCAATTTGTCGTTGAGTCCTGGATGTGTGCTGAAAAAGAGTACATCTTTCTGAACGGTTTCTTGGAGATGTATCCATTTGATAGCTACACGAAATGAATTAAAACCCTATAAATATCAACTTGTTTACATCATTAAAAACGCACAACACTATTAATATTGACAACTAAAACACAGCACTCCACCAAAATATTGAAATAAAACCAAAACCGAAAATATTGTCGACCGAAACAAAAACCAAAGCAAAACCAAAAACTAGACGACAATTCTGCTTGTTTTGATTAATTTGTTCGCTAATGCAATGTAAATTTATCTGGGCCTACACCTATTGAGGCTGTAGTTACGGAATACATCATGGCAAAGGCTATTCCATAGAACCGAGGCTGATGATAGAATGAAAGTGACAGATCAAGTGCGTCAGCAGTTCAAGTGGAAGATGAATAATGCACAAACTCACAGACAATTATATCAGAAAGGGTGGATGCATTAGTCTTAAAATCTTAACAGAGATCACCTCCACCATTAGAAGTAGTAAACGACCGGAAAGGAAACTGGTAACCCAATTACAAAAGAAGGAAGGCAGACCATACGATGTCAGTTTACTGAAAACCCTCAACATCATACTCCATGGAGCGCAATAGGACAGATTTCTCCCAACCTTTTTTGTGGCACGTCAGGTGAGTTATGTAGGTGAGAAGATCTCTTGTGGATCTTGATTGAATCTTGTGGAAACTTGACAGTTGGTGGTCAGTTAACAGTTCTCCAGGTGTTGTATATTTATTTCTTATATATTTATAATATCTATCTATCCCAATGGTTTTAACAGGCCTTTAAGGCCCACAACCTTCCAAGCATGCTTGGATTTCGTAACCGAAATTTGTCTGCTTGCGGGATGAAAAACACCAGATAAACTGGCGGAAAAAACCCTACTGCCCGCGCCCAAGACCGGCTAACTTGGCTATGACTGAGGAAGATCCTTCAGCTCCTCACGTCTCCGACGGGAATCGAACCTAGGACACTCCTTCCCCAGGCATATGGTTGCGAAGCGCAAAGCCACTAGGCTAACCGCGCGGACATATTTATAATATGAAACAAATAATTATTATTTCACTTTTTATATAGTTTTATTGAGAATGAAAAATAAATTTTTGTAAAAATTTATAAAACTCAAAACACCAATATTAAGAATATATGTGTTTTATATATATTAATTATGCATATAATCAATATGCATAGGATGGAAAAAGATAGATGGAAATTTAATCGACCGTGAGATGCGGTGATTAACCACGCTACTGGCCAAGATGTCTGTAGATGTTCAAGTTATCATGGATGCGAAGTGCTTATTAAAATTGTAATACCATTGATATTACATTGAAATATATGATGGATACGAAGCGGATGCGTATTTGATTTATTATGACCGGTAAGGTGGTTAATACCCTTGGAGGGTAATGGATGGTAATGCTGTAGCCAATGAAGTTCTCACTGAGGCTCGGCTATTGCTGTTACCCTCCTGCCATGATCAGAACTTTAATAGCTCAAACCTTATCCCTACGCTGTCCTCTACAGATAACGGGGAAAATGAAAAGCATTCTTGCTTCGCCCCTTTAAGCCAGTCCTTATTATAAGGACAATATGCACAGGGAAGATAGAATGATGATTTAAGTCCATTTAGGACTTCCAGGGTAACGAATTGCAATGCTGTAGCCAATGAAGTTTTAACTGAAGCTCGGCTATTGCTGTTATCCAGCCATGACTAGAGCTTTTAGCCCAATAAAACCCCCATCCACACAGATTTTCTTCATTCAGATGACGGGATAAAGAGTCAAGGACTCAGTCCATCTCCTAGTTCTTTTAAGAACACTACGCACAGGAAACGATAGGAGAAGGATGAAACCAACCCTAGGAGGGTAATGGATGGCAATGCTGTAGCCAATGAAGTTCTAAGTGAGTCTCGGCTATTGCTGTTACCCTCCTGCCATGATCAGAGCTTTAATAGCTCAAGCCTTATCCCTACACTGTCCTCTACAGATAACAGGGAAGATGAAAAGCATTCTTGCTTTGCCCCTTTAAGCCAGTCCTTATAAGGACAATATGCACAGGATTGGTATGAGTGACCTATTTTGATGTGAACGGGCGTATTATTTTAGACTGAGACTGATTAGTTTGTTTACAAGGTTTTTCACGAACCGCGCATTGCACTGCTGCAGACACAGTTTGTTTCCTGCTCTCTCTCTCCCTTTGCATGAAACGTGCAAGAGGTCTAATGGCCGGCAAGCCGCACTCGTAATGAGGACCAGTGGTGGATTTATGGTTTTATTTAGGGAGGTAGGATTTCAGTCTGTGGCCAAGTGATTTCGTTGGACAGCTAGTTGTATTTTATTGCTGGTAGACGCCTAAGAGTGTCTATGGGATTTGCTAGTGGACCCTCAAAAGTTCACAGGATTATCTTTAACCTGCTCGGGACAGCTGAGCAATCTCTACTCTTTCTCCATCTGTGTCTTAACATATTTCTAAATTATTATCATGGCAAAACTTCTGAATGAGGCCAAATTCGATGAAGTATACACGGAATTCCTCAGACTAGGAAAACTGCTGAGTGATAATTGGCCAGGAAAAGTCAACCTCTTTGACACATTCCCCCCCACTGCAGTCACAGAGGACAATATGGATGACATAAGTGAAGAGTCCATAACTCTGACGCAATCAGATTTTGCACACTCTCCAAGTATGGAAGATGCTACATCCCAAGACAGCAGTTATCATACCTTGGAAACAGATACGGAGTTTCAAATGGTCAAAAAGAAGAGGACAATCTCCACCAATGTGGAAGAACCCAAAACAACAGGGATAGAAGCACTCAGTGGTCCTAAAGAAAAGATACCACCAGTCATATTAAGGGATAAGGAAAAATGGATCCCTGTCTCGTCAGCCCTCAGAGAACGAAACATCTCATTCTCATGGGCCAAAAACTCAGATGAGGGAGTTAAAATACAACCCACTACTGTCATGGATTACAGACAGATGACCAGATTTATGGACAATGCTAACATCCCATATCACATCTTCACTTTACCCTTCGAAAAGAATCTGAAGGTGTTCTACGTGGGATAGCTAAAGGTATCACTCCTGAAGATGTGAGCAAGATCTCTCCTGACGGGGCCTGTCCCCAGTAAGGGTGGAAATAAGCAACACACAAAAGCAAATCTATGAACTGACAGTAGTATGCGGACTCAAGATTTCAACTGAGCCTATTAGGAAAAGAGCATCTGCAGGTCAGTGTCATAGATGCCAAAGGTTTGGACATGCCCAAAAATTATGTAAGGCAGCCTGAAGTGCGGCGAGGGACACCAGACTCTCACATGCACCAAGCCACGCACAACTCCAGCATGCTGTGCAAACTGCAGAGGACCTCACCCCGCCAACTAAAAGGGATGCCTTTCCAATCCAAAAAATCGAGGATTTACAAAAGTCAATCTTGCTCCTCCACGTAACAACGTTTTAAGCAACCAATCAGATCGTCCTCCAGTCCGAAACACCTCGCCTTCAACCTCACAAGAAGGAACAACCATGACCAAAACATATGCTGAGGCTTCAAGAACTAAGCCTCCTACATCTCTCGAGCTAGAAAGCTCCAACATAATATCCGTTTTAATAGCCTCACTTGCCAACATGCTGCAGGAATTCAGAAAAACACTTCCCTCACCATCTTCCAGAAAGAGATTCCTGCAAGGCATTCAAAACATTATCACAGACATCTGTCATGAGTAATCAGCTCAAACAAAAAGCTCTTAAGATAATCGCATGGAATGCAAATGGATTGATGAACAAGGTTTTGGAACTTCAAGAATTTTCAACTCGTCTCAGTGCTGATATCATCTTGATTGGTGAAACACACCTAAGACCAACTAATAACCCAAAAATCCGTGGATACACTATGTACAGAAACGACAGCATTGGCACAAGAGGTGGAGGCACAGCCATATATATTAAGAGTTATTTGAATCATAATACAATAGACAAGCCCAAAACAGTAAACCTGGAGGTGATCGGTGTGGAGGTACATACCTTCAATGCTGGGAGTCTCAAGATCTATGCTGCTTATAACCCTCCGAGCATTCCTCTGCTGACAACAGATCTGGACTCCATACTTGGTCCAAATGCCTTCATAATGATAGCAGGAGATCTCAACTCAAAACACACAGCTTGGTACAGCTCATCAATTAACACCAAAGGCCACACACTTTTCAACTTTGCAATGCTCAACTCTGTTGTTTTGGCCGGCCCTACCGAGCCCACCCACTTCTGCCCTTCAGGTAACTCGGTCGGATGTACTAGACATTTCATCTTTAAAAATTTAAGCTACCAATTCAAATTGGAATCAGTCAACGAATTATGTTCTGACCACAGTCCCATAGTGCTTAATCTAGGTTCATCAGATCAATTCTCTCCTCTGCACACATTCATACCACGGGACAAGTTAGCCAAGGTTCTTTCCGATCATATTGGTCCGGTACCCAATATCAGTAAAAAGGAAGAGATTGACACAGCAATAAATAAATTAACCATACAAATTCAGAAAGCAATAGAATCAGTCAGAGAATCCACTGTCTTCCATCCAACCAACCGTATCACTGAAGAAATCATGGAGCTAACTAGAGCAAAAAATAGAGCCAGAAAGAGATACCACAATATCAGAGTCCCACAAGATAAAACAGTATTGAACAATCTAAACAGGCAGGTCCGGGAAGCTCTTCAAAAACACAGAAACCATCAATGGGGAAACTAAATTGGCTAACATCAGTACTGAAGATCATTCTGTATGGATATTCTTAAGAGCAATCCGCACCAAAAAGCAACTCATACCCCTATACAAACCAAGAAAAGGACAGCTCACAAAGATGAAGAGAAAGCCGAAGCACTAGTAGATAACCTGGAATCTCAGTGCAATCCATCTTATACAAATCTAAATATCAACCTTATGTACAAGATTCATCGTCATGTTAGGACAACCTTAAGACAGAACACTGTTAACTCCGAACATATCACTCCTACAAATCCGGCAGAAATGATAAATATCATCTCCCATCTAAACAATAAAAAAGCTCCAGGACCGGATGGCATAACTAACAGAATAGTAAAACTACTTCCAAGAAAGGCCATAGTCCATATCGTCAACATTACAAATGCCATGTTTAGATTCCAGCTTTTCCCTACTACATGGAAAACAGCCACCATCATGCCACTGAAGAAGCAAGGAAAAACTCCTCACCTTCCCGAAAGCTACAGACCCATAAACCTATTGTCCAGCCTCGGAAAGGTGACAAAGAAAGTGATCCTCTCAAGATTCCAAGCAGAAACAGATAAGTTAGGAATTTTGACTAATGAACAGTTCGGCTTCCATAAGACCCATAGTACAGCTCAATAAGTGCACCGACTGGTAGAAATCATTACTAAAGGTTTTAACTGGACACTCAATACAGCTACCATCTTCATCGACGTAGAGAAGGCGTTTGACAATGTATGGAATCAAAGCCTTCTCTACAAACTGATAAAATTTAACTTGCCAGTCAAGTTAATAAAAATAATACATTCTTACCTGAAAGACAGATATATGCAGGTCAGGGTCGGCGAAACGGTTTCGACCATACGCAGAATCTCAGCAGGCGCACCTCAGGATCTCTTCTGGCACCTCTCCTGTTCTCAATGTATGTAGCGGACATCCCTCTGAACCCAAGAACAACATTCACTGCATTATATGCAGATGATACTGCACTGATGGCAAGATCACCGAACCCAAAACCGGCAACTAAAAGACTCCAAACCAGCATACACATTTTAGAAAAGCGGATGGCAGACTGGAGGATCCAAGTTAACCCCCAGAAAAGCTCAGCTGTATTGTTTACTAGAAAGAAAATCCATACCATGGAGGATATTTATTTATTGGGAGTAAATATTCCATGGCAGACTGAAGTTAAATATCTTGGAGTGATTCTTGATAGTAAACTCCTATTCAGTAAACATATTAGTTACATTACCTAAAAGACATCCAAAGTCTTAGCACAGCTCTACCCTATGATCAACAAACAAAGTAAACTGGACACGCAAACAAAATTAACAATTTACAAGATGGTAATTCGACCTGTCATCACTTACGCATCCCCAGCGTGGAGCCACACCGCGAATTCAAACATTCTAAAAACTCAGAGATTATAGAATAAGTGCCTGAGGATGATTTTGGATGACCCTTGGTTTATAAGAAACACCCAGATCCATAGAAAAGTTAATATCCCTTATATACCTTCCCTTCTCCTAAATCTAGCTGAAAAGTTCTTTACCAAGACAAGAGTAACCATCCAAATCCGTTAATCAAGGAAGCCTCGGAATATAATGAAGCAGAAAGTTACAAATATAAAAGACCAAAGTCTATCTTAAGTTCAGCTGAACACAGCTAAATTCACTGCCCTCACTGGGCGAGCTTATAGCTCATAAACACTCCATTCAAAGTTCTTTCGTTACAAAACAAAGGGGAATATGAAAAGCAATTTTACTTCACGCATCTATCCAGAAATATTAATGTTAATGTTTAATGTGCAAAATAATCAATTAATAAAAATGTAATTTTTATTTATATTTATATTTATTTATATATTTATATACAAAATTAAAAAGATTGCGCAATGTAAACTGTATTTTGGAAATTTATCAATACAGTCAGCATTGAGTGACATATTATTATGAGTAGCGTGCCTTCGAGAGAACAAGGTGACATTTTTCCTTTTGGTTGGAAGGACACGTGGGATTCAAATACTCCCTAGGTGCGACCATCTAGCTATATACGAGCTAGATGGTCGTATACAGAGGGAAAGTTTTTTTCCCTCTAGAAACTCAGATATTTCATCATGCAAAATAGACAAACTAGCCGGAGAACATAGTGATTAATGGATGTAATATAATGGCGTTATAGCCTTAGTTGTTTTTTACGTAATTGCCGTTAAAAATTAAACCAAATTATGAAGAGGATTAGTGTTCAGGAAAAGTATCCGCTGGCTTGAGACCTTTGAGACAGACGTGATGGTAATCCTGGCCACACTTGAAAAAAAAATCTTTTTAACAGCATGCGTTCTAAAGTCTTATTGGTTTAGTGGATTCGTCGCCTCCATCCTGCCTATCCGAAACCTGGTGTTACTATCTTGATTGATGATATCCATCCATCTAGTTCGTGGTTTCTTAGTTTTCCTTTTAGTCTTTTACCAAAATGTTACTATTTATATCCCTCTTAGGAATACAGGTGATTTTTCCATTCGCAAAATTTGTCCTACCCACTTCAGGTTTTCTTGATCTCGATTGAACTAAATATTGTAACTCTTCATTGAGTCAGTATTTGAGTCTTCATTTGATGTATGTGATCGCCAAAGACCATTATCATTCACCGGATCAAATATGTATAATAAGATAAATGTCAATTAAATGTAATAAACTTATACAAGATCATCTTTTTGGTATCTGTTACGCTGGATTTAAAAATAAAACTGAGTTTCCAGAAGAAAGAAAAAATCCTCACACTTTTGTGTGAGACCGCCTAACTCGGGTTTGATGAAAAAGACTTCTATAAAATTTTTCTCGTCCTAGACTGTGCAGAAGATGTGTAACAATGCTGTCTTCAATATATAGCTTGTTCGTCAAACAAAAAAGCAAGTTTTATTTTTGTAAAATGTTTACTCACATCGATACTAGTTTGAATTAAGAGTGAAATTGGTTCGAAGCGTTTATTTACTTCAGTATTGAGATATGGGCTTTAGACATTCATACTCATTTTTATAGATTCACAAATTTTATTTACATTTAGATCTGGTAACCAGAGTAACTAAAAAAAATATAATTTATTTGGCCATCATGCAACAAGCAAATTTCAAGCAGACTGATGAGATGGATTAAAAAAAAAGCTCGCGCGTTTAAAATATAAATAAATACAACTTCGTAGGCTATATGCTATATGATAATATTATTCATAAGGTTACAGGTTAAAGATGAATGCTTTGCAAAAGGCGAAACAGAAAAAGAACTCTTTGTGGTTCACAGATTCCTCTTTCACTTTTGGTAACTGTGCTTAAAGGTGAGAGAATCCACGTTTGGAACCTCTAAAACGAAAAGATCCAAACTTCTCATTTTACCCCCCCCCACACACACACACCGCAAGACTAAACTGAAACTCTTCCAAATGAGCCGACAATGTGTAAAGTTAACGAATCTGTGCAAAAAAAAAAAAATTGGATTTTCTAAAATGATTTAAATTTTATTGGACTGCTCGATAGAAAATCAACTTAATAGTCATTTTCTAGTTTAATTTTTTATAACTATAATAACACATATGATCATATATACGTTGCAGATTGTCATTTCCCAGGCTTGCTGCATTGTGTAAACAGAAATCGTGTATTTTGTTCTTGCCTAGCTTGCACTATCATTTACAGAACCTAATACGGATTGCTAACACAAGTCCACCCTACCTCAGTCCCCCAACCTTTTTCACTTTTCGTACCATCTATTGAACACAAGACCTCACACATCACCGATAATCCCTCTATAGGACAGTGTTGTGTTTTCTCTTCGTTCAGTCGTCAATAATATATGATCGCATTTCTCCTGTTTCTCATCACTTCCCCCCCCCCCTCTTTTACCACGACCTGACCCTAGGAGCCGTAGGAATAATTT
The DNA here is from genome assembly GCF_054136105.1 of Typopeltis vanoorti. Taxonomy (NCBI): domain Eukaryota; kingdom Metazoa; phylum Arthropoda; class Arachnida; order Uropygi; family Thelyphonidae; genus Typopeltis; species Typopeltis vanoorti. The sequence continues at coordinate 20,986,791 of NC_143565.1, read as the reverse complement.
ATCTACGGACGAACGAGACACAGCTGCTAAAGACCATTATTGATTGCACCCCGGGCAGACCAATGTCCACTGGTCTTTGTATGGAATACTAATGGGAGAACATAACAGATTTGTATCCGCTACACTATCTACACACAAGTAAAAGAACAAAGAAACGAAAAAAGCGCTTTAGAGTTCGTAGTACGTCTAATATTTTTACTCTTCACTATATTTCCTTTTCAGTGAGCGGTTTTAATATTTTCTTTGCCATTTATAGGGTTGTAAGTTCACACAAGTCATTTTATGGCTTCTGTCGTGGAATATTAAGGTGAAAAATATGATCCCAAGTTCCCATTTCGTTTCCCTCTCTCTATCTTATTCGCTTCTTTTTTTATTTTTATCCCTTCGTTGCTATTAAAGCTTAAACTCACCAAAATAAACTTTTACCAACTTCCATCAACCAATGGTTTCAAGATTTTTAATCCCGTCGCGAACGAAGGTGAAAAGTTCAATCCACGTGTCTTTTCTCCGACGATATTTCCTTGACGAAGTGATGCCCTTTGCCACTACAGCCATTAACGCCATTCAAGACATCTCTGTCAATGCTGCTACGTTGGCCAGACAGACGGCTTTCTATTAAGATGGATTTAGATACGCATCACGTCCGGATAGCGTTCTGAAATGCGCTCACAGCGTTCATTCCCCATGAGGAGACATCACCAGGGAAATAGTGAAGTGTAAGAAGCCATGAGTTGTTGGGGACGGGATAGTTTGAGGGTAACTAACTTCATGGTCTCGGATTAAAAAGAATGCCAAGTTTCGTCGGAACTTGGCCAGAAACGATATATCCACTAGAGATCCTGATGCTATTAGTTTCTATAGCAACTGACAATAAATGGAAAATATTTACTATGATTAAAATATAATAAACATCATTAAATAAAAATTAAAATTAAAACAGAAAACTATAACAAATGTATAAAGAAACTTAAATATTTCGATTAGAGAGCAATTTGCTATATTTTCCTACGTGCTATGTTTATAACTTTCGGCATTGGAGTTTCCTTGGTTTAAGCCATACTCAAAAAGTATATATAAAATTTTGCGAATAACGCCGGGGAAAGATTCTAAGGAAGGTCAATATATAAGTGGATAGAAGCAGTTAAAAGTGCCTTGAAAGAAATAATAAGATCCTATTCAAGACTTGACAAATCACAGATTCCATAGGGAAAAAATGTTTATTTGAAGCCAGTAATAATACAGAATTAATTATAAAGTTCGTTCACAGCATCCAAATCACTCTTTGAGGAGACATCTCAGGAATGGATGGCCGATGATGTTATTGTAGTTTACGTAGGTTATTTGTAGTTTTGAAATTTGAAATACATTTTATGCATAATATATTTTGCATAAAATATATTATGCATAAAATGCATTTCACATTTATGTATTGAAGCCTATTTCAGAATTTTGAAATAGGCTTCAATTAAAGCCATGTTTACGATTAATTTGTTTATGTTTTCCACATTGCTTTTCTCAATATTCAAATATTACCTGAGGTTTATATTACGTCATAAGTGATATCAACCAAAAAAGAAAATACTTTGAATCATTCCGTCCTAATCAGCGAGGACCTTGAATCAATCATCGACATTTCTCGCTAGGCGTTCTTAAAAGAACTGGGTGATGGACTGAGTCCTTGACTCTTTATCCCGTCATCTAAATGAAGAAAATCTGTGTGGATGGGGTGTTATTGAGCTAAAAGCTCTAGTCATGGCTGGGTAACGACAATAGCCGAGAATCAGTTAAAACTTCATTGGCTGCAGCATTGCCATTCGTTAGCCTGGAAGTCCTAAAAAGGATTCTTCTTCTGTCCCCCGTTCTTGCTCAGCGTTTTTAGTCCTTATAAGGACTGGCTTAAAGGGGCGAAGCAAGAATGCTTTTCATCTTCCACGTTATCTGTAGAGGACAGTGTAGGGATAAGGCGTTATTCAGCTATTAAAGCTCTGATCATGGCAGGAGGGTAACAGCAATAGCCGAGCCTCAGTTAGAACTTCATTTGCTACAGCATTGCCATCCATTACCCTCCAAGGGTATTATTAATCTTAATCACTGCATCTCACGGTCGATTCATTCTCCTACACCTCTTGCTCAGCATCCTTGTATAAGGACTGGCTTAAAGGGGCGAAACAAGAATGCTTTTCATCTTCCCCGTTATCTCTAGTGGACAGTGTAGGGATAAGGTGTTATTGGGCTATTAAAGCTCTGATCATGGCAAGAGGGTAACAGCAATAGCCGAGCCTCAGTTAGAACTTCATTGGCTACAGCATTGCCATCCATTACCACCCTCCAAGGGTATTGAATTGAATAAATCAATCACCGCATCTCACGGTCGATTTATTCATCCTATCAGATCCCTTGCTCAGCGTCCTTATAAGGACTGGCTTAAAGGGGAGAAGCAAGAATGCTTTTCATCTTCCCCGTTATCTGTAGAGTAGCAATTAAAGCTCTGATCATGGCAGGAGGGTAACAGCAATAGCCGAGCCTCAGTTTGAACTTCATTGGCTACAGCATTGCCATCCATTACCCTCCAAGGGTATTGGATTGAATGAATCATTGATTATACCTTGCTCAGCGTTCTTATAGTTCTTATAAGAACTGGGCGATGGACTGAGTCCTTGACTCTTTATCCCGTCATCTGAATGAAGAAAATCTGTGTGGATGGGGTGTTATTGAGCTAAAAGCTCTATTCATGGCTGGGTAACGGCAATAGCCGAGCCTCAGTTAAAACTTTATTGGCTAAAGCATTGCCATTTGTTCCCCTGGAAGTCCTAAAGAGGACTTTCTCCCCCTGGGTCAATTGCACAACCGACTACTATAAAATTTACGGATATAATTTTAAGGTGTTAGAATATGAAATATCTTATTCTCTAATTCTATTTAGCTTATTACAAATTAAAAATTAAAACTAAAATAAAATTATTTTTATAATTATTCTTTATATAAAATAAAATAATGACATTTAATTAAAATTTTTTAAATATCTTTTTTTTTTAATTGGAGAGTTATTTTGTATTATAATAACATGCTATATTTTTAAAGGTTTACAGTATGAAAGACAGACTGTGTTAATATCGTACAAATATGAAAAATTCTACACAGCTCATATAATTTAAATATTTAATTCATATTAACATTCCCAGTGGAATTTCTTTTAAGTTCCTGTTGGGATGGAATAAATAATAATGTATCCATTTTTTAACTAATACGTTCGAGTCCATTCAAATGAAACTCCTAAACATTTATTAAAAGTAAACGAAATCAATTGTTAACATAAAATCAAATTTAATAAACCCATTTATCATATCAAAATTATTTCTAAATCTTTAATGGATTAAAAAAAACAGAAACTGACATTTCATATCAATTTACATGTTATATTATTCTTTACGATTATATTTTAATAAAACATGTAATCATAAAGAATAAAGAGCGTCAAATGCTATTATCCATTCATACAAATACAAATAAAATAAAATAAAGCAAAAAATCAATTACCCATGATTCAAATTAGAATTTCAGAAGTAACTGGAGAGCGTGTTCAAATACGAAGAACGGAAACTGTTAACAAAGATGTTAATAAGTGGCTGTTGATAGTGTTATTATAAATATTACGTATAATAATAATATATTATGTTATATATATTATACAAATATATAATAAATTGTATTATTAAAAGTAATATAATAATAATATTTTAATTATTTTCATATAATAAATTAAGGTAGATATTAAAATATCTGTTTATAAATAACACAATGAGAAGATAATACTAGAAGTTTAAGGTATTTAGAATCACTTTTTTTTTTCTTAATACAAATACTCCCTTATATATTATGAAATTTAAACTTGCTACAGCCTTCACCTTTAACCTAGAAAGGTGAATTGCTTTTAGTTCAAAGTTGCGTGTTTTTATCGTGCAGACACTTCCTTTGTGTGCGATTCTCACAGCTGACTTGTCGTGGCCACACTTGAGTCGGGCCACAAAAGAGCGTGTTCGACCCCCTTCTCCCCCCTCTATGACATCACTGCCCTGCTGTCTGGTCGATCCAAAAAGTGGTGATGACCAACAGCCGCTTTTGGCGTAAATCACTGGGGCAGAACGACTTCCTCCCACCCACCCCCCATCCCCACCTCTACGCACAACACCCAGTCAAACTTATGAAATGACTTCTAACCGCACGGCCAGCCTGGGTTTAGGGCCCCGACGGGGGTCATTAAATGGTACTTATATTCTGGACACAAGGTATTAGCCCTGCTCTGAGCCTTTCCTATGGCTCCTTGTTTAGGATTTTATTTATAGTCCCTTCTTTGTTAACCAATCATGCATGCTGTTCAAAGAAACCGCGGGACTTCCACTGATCGGCATGCTGCTCTTTATAAGACTAATTTTCTTTATATTTCTCTCTCTCTCTTACTATGTGTGCGTGTGGGTGGGTGGAGAGGACGGAGTTCCATACACTCTTACTCGCGTCTCCTTTTGTTTTCTTTTATCTTTTCCATTCTCTCTCTCTCTCTCTCTCTCGAATATTTGTTTATTTTGGTCTTCTTCTGCATCTTTCACAACTCATTCTTTTTCTTATTTTCATCATTTTTCATGTATTATGTTTGTGATTTTGTAAGCGCGACTACACATCAACACACACGAACTCAGTGCTTTCCAGCCGTCTGTTCTTCATACGTGTTAGCCGGCTCTCGTGAAACCAACCCACCCTTTAGTCGGGATTCAGCGACTGTTATTAAATTCCGGTAGCCGTTCCTTTAGCAGAAAACATCTCCGTTAATTGTTACCGAAGGCCATATCCTTTCACCAGAGGGCGTTTTAATGGCATCTTTATAGCGCATTGTCGGCACATAAAGTCGGATGATGGAACAGAAAAGGAAGTGACCAAACAGTCTGAATCGGAGGATGAAAAGGGGGATCAGAGACGCTGTAGTAACCCCACACGTACGTGGTTAATGATAACGACCTTTGGCTATAATAAAGATTAAATCCCTAGCTGGGTTTGGTTCCTTTAGTACCATTAGTCTGGATACAGAAGAGTAATGGTGGTAAGTGGTATTTATGATCTGCTCATAGATGCAAAGAATAAATTCTAGGAATGCAGTCACACGTTAATAATAGGTTAGTATGGAAATGATTAGAAAAAATTATAAAAATGCGCTTAACTTTTCTTTCAGAGCTGTTTCCTCAGCATTAGTGATAGCTTGGTTTTCTCTTCTATTTAAAGAAGCTGCATAAAATCAGTGCAATTACTGTGCTAACAAAGGATCATTCTTAGAGTGACGTCATTAATTATTACACGCTTTCGTTTGCATTTTAAACCTCTTAAATTATTTTTACAGAGACAGTCCCACCATGCTCAATGAAATCTACCATAAGCGACTAATTATATGTGAATAACATCGGCTATAAATAGACAGTAGTCTGCTTTTAAAAGATGGAATATGCATTCAAGTGCGTGTGATAATGGGTGAAGGTCATGCCGTGAGTAACGTTGATTGCGTTACTTAAGTGACTCAATCGAAATACGAGTCAAACCGCTTAAGAGAGTCTAGGAACTCTGCAAGAATAGTCACAATTGTTGCTGGCGTATCACGACTGGAGTAATAATCTGAAAATATGAAGTTCATATTAGCATTTATGCGAATCAGTTCATCAATCGAAGAGCCCGATGAATAATCGCGAGATTGTAAAGTCCAAATGGCTACGAACTATCATGTATGTAACAGTTCGATGTGGCTACCATAATTATCAAATAAAAATGAGCAACAATGGCTAAGTGATCACAGTAACATCAGCGCGTGAATCTACAATACAAGAGCAATGCTGGGTGGGTGTATTGAGATGGTCCAGGACAGGGCTGTCCAAAGCACAGTCTGCGGGCCGCATGCGGCCCGCGGTGCGATTTTGTGCGGCCCGCTTGTGGGTTTTGATTTTCACGAGCGAAAAAATAAAATAGCAATTTGAATCGAATGCGTATTAGATATTTTAATTCTATCACTAATCGATAATCTGGATATTGGTAATTTTATTTGGTGTTTTTACCTCCCTATACACCAACGTGTTTTTCAAATATTAGATATGTCAAAAGAGCGTTCTTACACTGTTTTGTTCCAACGCGCATGCTCCGGGCGCTCACGGGGAACGTGAGCGCGCGATTAGTGTTGTTCGTTTGTTCAACTTTCGAGTTTGTGTCGCTGCTGCTCACCAAATTACTCGATACTCATTGTGATGCGACCCTCGGATAAATCTTTTTTTTTTTTTTAATGCAGCACATTACTTAAGGTTGGACAGCCCTGGTCTACGATATGCTTCAGAGCGTTCCTAAATACCATAATATCGAATGGTATGTCTTACTTGAAGCATTGTTATAGACCAAGTTGGATGAACACTTCTAGCAGGATAACTCGCAATGTTGTGTTATTCAGAAATGGATATCGGAACATAATGGATATTGGTAATGGTTGATCAACATTCCCCAATAAACTCTGACAGTTCATCACTCCATCTTCTTTTAGGACATCCTCGGCTTCGTTTCCCTTCTTTAGGAATCCAGTTCGTAAGTATGCTGGTCCATCGCTCATCTTCTCTTCTGGATAAATGTCAGGCCAATTTCCAATTTAGTCGTTTGTGGTGAAGAATGATGTCAGTGATGCAAGTCTGGCTTCTCATCGAGGTGTTTCGCTTCTTATCTTTTAATGTGATGCCTGGCATCAACCTCTCCATTTTTCTTTGAGTTGTTAATTTATTTGCCAGCGCTCTTGTTAACGACCAAGTTTATCAACCATATGAGATGACTGGAAGTATACACTGGTTAAATGTCTTCCTATTTAAACAGAGTGGAACATCATGTTTTGAAAAATGTTTTTCAATTTTCTGAATGCACTCCAGACAATTTTTTTCCGCGCGGTTAGCCTAGTGGCTTTGCGCTTCACAACCATATATCTGGGGAAGGAGTGTCCTAGGTTCGATTCCCGAGGAGCTGAAGGATCTTCCTCAGCCATAGCCAAGTTACCCGGTCTTGAGCGCGGGCAGTAGGGTTTTTCTGCCAGTTTATCTGGTGTTTTTTATCCCGCAAGCAGGCAAACCGGCCCGTGAACACACAGGGATACAGCCAAGAATACCTTGAGGCATAGGATAGGAGTGACCATTCTATCCTCGTATTTCGGTTACGAAATCCAAGCAAGCTTGGAAGGTGGTGGGCCTTAAAGGCCTGTTAAAGCCATTGGGATAGATAGATAGACTCCAGACAAGTTGAACTCTCCTATTTATTTCCTTCTGGAGTCCACAGTTTAGTTCAATGAGATGACTTAAGTATGTATATGAAGAGATTCTTTCCAAAAAAATATTTTCTGTTATTATGTTTTTTGGTGTTACTAAACAATTAAACATGATTTTAGATTTTTCTCTGTTTATCTTTAGACCGACTTTTCTGCTTTCATGATATAGGTCTTCTATCATTATATTAAGGTCTTCTGAAGTGTTTGCAAAAATTACGATATCATCTGCATATCTTAGATGTGTTAAGTTTCTGTTAATAAGCCTTGTAAAGAAGACTTGTAATAAGTCTCATAAATTATCTTTTTAGACTTTTGAACTAATTGGTTGATGGACTGAGTCCTTGACTCTTTATCCCGTCATCTGGATGTTAGTTTGTGGGTGATGAGATTATTGTGGATAATTTACCTGCTCATTGTGAGCATTGAGGCTGTATCAGCTTTCTCTTGCGATGGAAGATTTCGGTTTTTTATGTTTGAAACGATCTGAGAGTTTGTAGTCCGCTGCTTGTCGAATTAGCTGATTTGGGTGATTATAATCACTCAAATTCTTCAGATGCTTGTGTTTTCCATATGTATTTCTATTCCTGTAGTTTCCATGTGTTCTGTTTGAGGTTCGGCTATTGAATTATGTTTTATGTTTCTTTTCCAAAGATGGCAGTGCCTCCACCTCTAACAAAGCATCTGTCTGTACCATAAGTGCTATAACCGTTGATTCTGATTTTGTCACTGGGACGAAGATGTGATTCATTTATGAGGATGATGTCTGCTTGGGTGTCTGCTGCAAACTCTCGCAGCTCCTGTAATTTGATAGATAAATCATTTGCGTTCCATGAAACAATTTGTAACGATTTCGGTTTTCTTTTAGACTTATCCATTAAGAATTTCCATAAGGAGTGATTGTGTGTGCCTTAAGATGATATCCTTGACTTCTTGAGTTGGGTTAGTTTGTCGAAGTTCAGCAAGCATTTCACCTAAGTGGCTTGTTATGTTCAGTAGGATAGGTTTGTTGGTTTGCTGTGACTGATTTGGTTTTGTCTCTTTTTTGGAAGGTTGATCTTGTAACTTAAGCATACGATCTTCCATCCATTGTGGAGACTATGGTTTGATGGGAAGACGTGCGTTCTTGAAGAGGTTTACTGGTTTTGAGTTGTATCTTTTGGTTTGGGGGAAATGCTATACAGCCCCTATAGTTTGCAGGGTGTGGTCCTCCGCAGTTTGCACACTTTGCTGGAAGTGTTCGGGGTTTTTGGCATTCATTTGATGCGTGTTTGCCACCACATTTCACGCAACGAAATTCAGCCTTGCAGCATCCTTGTACGTGCCCAATCTTCTGGCATCTATGACACTGGGTTGTAGCTGATTTATGTTTCAATGACTCAACTTTTATGACTAGATCACAGATGGTTTGGAGATTGTATATACATGTTTTTGGTCTTTACTTATTTCCACCAGAATTAGGGGATAGGGTGTTTTATCAGCTCTCTGCTTTCGGCTGACTTTAATTGGGCTAAATCCCTTAAATTGGAGGTCTGCAGTGAGGTCTTCTATTTATAATGTTACTCCTCTTAATACCACTTTTAGATTTTTCTCACTGTTGAGTGCAAAAGTGTGGTATGGCAGGTTGCTGTTGTCTAGAAGTTTGGTTATTTTTCTGTAGTCTGACGACGTTTTAGGTTGTATACGTATCCCTTCTTCTGTGTTTGTGGTTTTCATGAAGGTGATATCTGAAGATTTTAGTGCGGATGCAACGGACGTCCAGTGCTCCTTGGCCCTTAGGACGACTGGGGCACCTTTTCTTTAAGTTCATTAATGGTACTATATCCGCTATTTTGAGTGTATCTGCAGTAGAGGAGATTTTCCATTTCTTTTTGATCGTTTGGAATTCTGTGTTGGTTTCCAAAATCTGCTGAGTATTACCTAGGTATACAGCATCCTCTATATTCGTGGAGTGTCCTAATTCTGGTTCGGTCAACATACTTCCACCATTTAGATCATCCATCTTATCCTCTGTGACTGCTGTAGGGGGGAATGTATCTAACAGCTTTACTTTCCCTGGCCAGTTGTCGCTCAATAGTTTTCCTAATCTTAGAAATTCTGTAAACTTCATCGAATATGCTTTCATTGAGAGGTTTTGATATGTCTGATAGGAGATAATAACTCTGTTAGAATAAAGTTTGAGAAATGGATCGTAGAGCCTAATGTAAATATCCCGTAGATCAAATCGATCTACCAGCATAGGTAGCAAAATTTGGCACTTAAAAGTTTTCTGAACAAAACTACTTACCAAAAAAACTTCATTTATACACACTTTTGCTACTTGATTCCGAATCTAAACCAAAACTCAACAGACATTATTCGTCAAACTAAACGATATTACATTCACTAGGCTTTATACAACTTAGCTAATCCTAATCTTAACTCCTAATGTGCGACAGCTACCTGGTATCAAAACTCTAAAGATCCAACTACATCATCTTTTATGACGTTCTTAAAAGAACTGGGCGATGGACTGAGTCCTTGACTCTTTATCCCGTCATCTGAATGAAGTAAATCTGTGTGGATGGAGTGTTATTGAGCTAAAATGCTCTAGTCATGGCTGGGTAACAGCAATAGCCGAGCCTCAGTTAAAACTTCATTAGCTACAGCATTGTCATTTGTTACCCTGATTAGTAAGTAAAGGGTAAAATCTCAAAAAATCGGACGATCTCTAGGCCACGCCACAGTGGGCGAAAGACCGTCCATATCTCAGCGTTGGTTCCACTCAGTGAAGGGCTCCCCGACCACTGAGCAGAACCGCTCAAATTCCGAGGAAATTAATTCACCGGCAAGAACCCCTCAGCGGGCCGTGCCGGAGAACACCTTCCCCGGAGACTCAAAGTGCTCCCTTAAGGCAAAAACCTTAAGAGAGCGAACTCAAAAACTCATCACCCAGGATAACAGCAACAGCCGAACCTCAGTTAACTTCCTTGGTTCAGCATTGCCATTCGCTACCCTGATTAGTAAGTAAAGGGTAAAATCTCAAAAAATCGGACGATCTCTAGGCCACTCCATAGTGGGCGAAAGACCGTCCATATCTCAGCGTTGGTTCCACTCAGTGTCGGCCGCCCCGTCCTAGCACCCCGACTACTGAGCAGAACCGCTCAAATTCCGAGGAAAATAATTCACCGACAAGACCCCCTCAGCGGGCCGTGCCGGAGAACACCTTCCCTGGAGACTCAAAGTGCTCCCTTAAGGCAAAAACCCTAAGGGAGCGAACTCAAAAACTCATCACCCAGGATAACAGCAACAGCCGAACCTCAGTTAACTTCCTTGGTTCAGCATTGCTAATTGTTACCCTGGAAGTCCTAAAAAGGACTTTTTTTTCACTTCCACATCCATCTTTTATTATATCTTAAGTTCTTAAAAGAACTGGGCAATGGACTGAGTCCTTGACTCTTTATCCTTCATCTGAATGAAGAGGATCTGTGTGGATGGAGTGTTATTGAGCCAAAAAGCTCTAGTCATGGCTGGGTAACGGCAATAGCCGAGCCTCAATTAAAACTTCATTGGCTACAGCAATGCCATTTGTTACCCTGGAAGTCCTAAAAAGTACCTTTTATTATATTATATCGTTTTCTGATGGTTGCTATAAAATATTTAGACTATATGTATTTTTAAGGTGTGCTTAATTAAAGAACTTTAATTGAAAATATTTTTAATATTTTTATTGTTAATTCAGAATTAGACGTTTAGTATTTATTTAACAAGTTTTTATATATGACAAGCCTTATTTTTAGATTTATATTTATTAGATAAATTTTAATGTAACTTTTGCATTGATATACATTAGGTATTAAGATTTAATTTCGTGTAGTTCTGATATTTATTCGGTAATGCAATTAAATTTAAATCGATGTATCTTTTTTATAGTTATTAGATCAGTTTTCAAATATAACTTTTGATTGGATTGCTGCTACAAAACGGTGAAAATATATTTATATGGTGATGTGGTTGCGTATTTTGCAATATTCTAGCAGTATAAGAGTCGATGCATATCGAAATAAGGTATTAACTGCGATCCATGTATTTCAACTTCCAAAGCATTATACACAACTTTGAGATAATTTGTGATAAAGTTTGATATAAAAATGTTACAAATGTGTGTGTGTGTGTGTGTGTGTGTGTGTGTGTGTGTGTGTGTGTGTGTGTGTGTGTGTGTGTGTGTGTGTGTGTGTGTGTTGTCAAAGTAGATGTGTATAGTAAGCTTTTGAAAACATCGAGACAAAATTGTTTGGCTAACAGAAAAGGTAGTATCTGTTCTTGTCATGTTTTTTTTGACCAACGTCCGCAGTACTCTACAAACATGTTCTATTTGCTTAATTTTTCGTTCCTTTTGCATAATTTTCGTACTAATATGTTTAATAGGAAACAAATCTAAATGGCTAGACAAATATTAATGTCTATTTATTTGATTTGAGGATGAACAAAGTCATCTTACATTGGAGATATTTCGTGTTTTTTTTTCAACTATTTGCAATGAGATAATTAAATACTAAAAATGAAATTGAGGCAACAATACAAAAAGCCACAACCTATGCGTGCAGAAGACTGTAAAATCAATAAAGGAATTAATCTAATGGCTCACTCTATGAATATATAATATTCATAGTTGGGGCATTTGAAAAGTTATTTGGCAAGCTACGAAGTTGACTGAAAAAAAAGAAACAGAAAACTGTGTGTAGCATGTAATAATAAAATGTGCGTGCTGGTTAAACAAGTCTATTACTGAGTCAAGATGAATTTTAATACCATAATTGTAGGCATATCAGGTATGAAATATGAACGGTGTACACTTACATAGAAATTCATCACGTACATTGAATGTTATCCACTCCCCCTAATTTCTACCGTGAAGCAAGACTGCAGGGAAGCTAGAAAAGTTAGCTGCTATTCATCTCTCTTCATCAACCAGCGTAAATTTCACTTAGTAAAAACGTCAGAACTTTGTCTGCACCAATATCTTCTGGGTGGTAAATATGTCCGCATGAGTTACGACGACCTTGAGCTAAATTAAGATATGGGCGGGATTTACTTGTGTGTTCCTTGTCACATTAAAATGTTCCACTCCGTGGTTGGCTGTTTTGTAGCTGATACACTGCAGACAACCACACAACATCACTACAGTTATTTGTAAAGGTTTGCGTCATTATGAAGTTAATCAACTATCATGGACTTGAGCCATCTTTTTGAGATTAATTAAGGCAACAGTGGATCCGTTTCCATTAGAGACATGGGTTAAATTGAATGATTTAATAAGTATCTTATTTTGTTAGAGTAACTTTTTCTGTGCCTTTTTTGTCAGCCTGTCCCAGATTTACGTTTTTTGTTTTGTTTTTTTCTCCCGGAAATTCTGTTTTTTATATGTAAAAAATAAACGACTATATAACTCTGACTATTACAAAAAAACAACACGAATATTAGAGTTTAGTATCACCAGATGGCGGCACTTGTTTACCGCACTCTACCCTTGATACCTCTAAAAATCATTGACAGCAATGAACTCAGATTTCGGTGATGGCTAAGGTTGAAACCTCCCTCCCCAATTTCTAAAAGTTAGTTACGGCTACAAAGAATTCCACCTATTCCTTTTGTAGAATAAAAATTCATATTTTCTTATTTTTGTTCAAAGAGTTAGATTATCTCTTTCGAATCTTTAAAAGGAAACATTCAATTAAAACTTTTAGACATTTCAAAACAATGCTTCAGCAGTCATGATTCAATTGCCAGCCCATATCTATCTAATGGAAGCTCAACAGATTGAGACAGTTTATGTTTCGTTGATAATATCTTACAATGCAAACAAAAAGTATTCAAGAGCCAAGGTTACAGTGGTATTAGGCAAATGTATTTACATTCATTGCAATACCTATAGGGATATTTCAATTTTTTATCGAAACGTACTGTATATCCATTTTAACAGAAGTATTAACATGCAGTTAAATATTTTATATTTTAGGGATGATGTACATTTCCAGAATTTATCAATTCTGTAGGTTGTGTGTTTGGTGTCTATTGTAAATCGAAATAGCTTGGTTGAAGAACAATATTTAAAAGAATTCATCTTTGATTAAATTACACTGCGTTGAAATAAGTATTGGCACATACCTCTTGTTTTAAAATGAGATGAATAATTTTAAGTATTCTCGCTTTTCTTTGGAAAAGCACCTGAACATGAAGCAAACCATGAACCATAGCAAGAAATAGATAGAAGTGGTACAAGGATTGGGGGACGGGAATGAAACAATGAATCATGCTACAGCCTCCAGTTGGATGGACGAATGTGGATGTGACATATACCCAGTGAAGGCTGTATGTTCGAGTACATAATCCTAACTGTGCAGGTTGGTGGCGAAAAGAAAATTGTTTCGAAGCTCTTTCTCCTGGTATAGACTCAAACCTTTGTAATGTCTAGAAAGATGAATGTTAACAACATTTCTGACAATGCACTGCTTCACATATTGTGGCAGTTACATGGACCACATCAATGTTTTTTTTTTCCAACATGGCATTACACGTGTTGTGATACAGGTGCTACTACCCACAGGATTTGAGGAATATGTAGATAAACTGGCGTTTATGGAGCCACAACCAAACAGAACACCTGTTTCAACAAGTGGGAACTATGAGTGGAGACCATTAAGACATCGAAACATAAGTGTCGCTTGAGTGACAATAGCTGTGAGTTCGCCACTTCTCTTAAGCTATAGTTCAAGAGCGGTGACAAAATTTCTCTACCGTCAGTTTTTGGGGGAAATGTAAGATTCATTTTCAAGTTTGGAGAACACCTTTATGGCCTATCTCAGATGGAGATGGCAGTCTCCCCCCCCCCGAGAAACGTCCATAAAATAAACAAACCAGCTGTAAAACACACACACAGATAATACAATGGTCTTAGTTCCACCTTCATATTTCCATTTTCAATTTTCCTATCCGTTTACTAATTCCTTCTTTGCTTCCGCTCACGCGCAAGACCCACACACTTTGTCATGCAGGCGTTCGAAACTAAATACGAGGAAACAGAATGGTTAATCTTTATATCCGTAATGTTCTATGTCCGTAAAACATGTGCGTTCTTCTTGCTGGTTTGCCTATTCTGAGGGAGGAAATACCCGGATCATTCCAACCAAATGCCTCGTCTATACCAACTTGGTATGCTATTTGACAATACAATTAAAATTTTCCCACAAATTTTGCTTTACGACTTCTTAGAATATCTTTGAGTTGGTGGGGAAATCTCGGATGACCTTTCACCGACCACCGATCCCGAATTCTAATTCTAGCAATATTTATCATCTTGCTATGGTCATCGCTTTATTTTCATTATGAACTCTGTAGAAGTTCAAGTCTCTTTTCATTGACCATAACATTGTCATAAAGGGGTTTAAATATTTAATATTTTTTTTGTTTATTAATTATTTTTTATTCTTTTTGTGTTATAAAAATACAGAACGTGGAAATGTATTACTAGTTATGAAAAATCCCATCACGTAAATGCCCTCCATTTTCGGCTTGGGCCCTTTCTACGGTAGGCTCCATGACAACTGTCAATGTTTCGCTGCAGCGACCTAATTTCTGCACGGAGGTTCTACTTCAGTTGTTGAATTATCTTCAGATCTGGAGAACGTGATGGCCAATCACGTTCACAACGTGATGGCGGTGATATGCTCTTGGCGTTAGGATAATCGAATGCCGATTTTTAAAATAAAATTACACGCTTTTTGTTCCTTATGGGATTGTGAACTTTCCATGATTAATTTCCCATACATTCCTTAGAATACCTGAAAAAAAGAATAAAAGGAAAAATTAATAAACAAAAAAGTTATTCACATTTTAAACCTTTTAGAAGAACATAAAGAGATCTTATATGAGCAATTTAGCTAACGGAGATTAATATAAAAGAATATGACTGCACACATTAAAAAATAAGTATATAAACAAATTTGTACAAAATAATACGTAAAGTGTAAATAATGTACAAGCTAATGTACAAAGTAGGAAAAGACCTGACCAGGATAGTTCAGCCCTCAGAGAGTTGAGAAGCCTTGATGTTGACCTTCGATACTTGGGTTTATTCAGCCCATTCTACCATCCCATAGAAAACTGAATGATTACGTATGCTCCGTTATGTAATAAAAAAATTATACACCCTTTATAAGAATATGTTTGATTTGATTTTCCCCTGCCCAACTGTAACAGTGGAACTTCACAGAAGGTCAGGTCAACGTGGGTATACTTCGCTGTCTGGTCAGATACGTAACGTAGGGGGGACAAAAATAGAAAATCCCCCACTGTTTCAGTGTTCTGGCAGATGTCGGAGTATGAGTCACATGACCAGGGTCTATGATGCAAATTTACTCAGTCAAAAGAAAATTATGTATATGTCATCCTCCAAGCCAGATCATGATTAAATGGTTATCCCTAACTGTTCCGTATTGGTGAAACTTCCAAGTTAGTACCTAGTTGGGAATATCCAAAATAATTGAAGCATTGCTAGTGTATTGTATATGCTGGTCCTCCGAGTGAGGACCATCATGAGCAGTGATTACAAACGACCCAAAAAATATTTCAACTTTATGGTTCGAGACTAAGATTCGCCGTAAGATCTTGAAAAGTTAGACACAAATGGAGTATTCAAAATGGGAAGTGAGAATGTCATCACCCCCTTCGTGTAGCTCTAAGTTGTAGTTCCGCACTTCACGATTTTGATTGTTCTAGGGGAAAAAAAAAACACTAGATTTATGGAAAGTTGGAATGTCCTCTAGTTTTGAGCAGAACAACATTCGCAAGAGATAAAAAAGTATATCCGGTACTGTTAGTGTATCTCTTAATGATACTAAACCACACGGAAGATATGTTGTATTGAGGTTTCCAAAACGTAGATGGAATCTATTTTGATGAGTTCCAAATCCATGGACCTCTGGAAGTTTTCATAACTTCAGGGAGTTAAATGTTCGTGTATATCATTTTATGACGTTATAGTGTCACGCAGTAGTATCGTGTGGGCCTATGTTTTTCGAGATATAAAAGCGATCAACCTCTGTTGATACGTCTCATGATTACCAGGCTGTACCCACATTGAAAAAGTGTCAACTTCCTCAAGATATCCACCAGTTTCATGTTGTCACAGCAGAGTTTTAATGATGTAACTACTGACACCAAGGAAAGTTGTTATCCCTCACCTTATCATAACGTACATTCTCTAGGAAATTCTAATCATGAACGATAATAGGCTGTTGAATTCCCAGAAAGTAAGGTCTGGAGATAAGAAGAATCCGTTTAGCGTTTTTCATTTTTTAATTTAATTTTCGTGAATGATTTTAATGTCCCATTTGAAGGAGTATTATTGAAGACTTCTTATTTTTCTTCCGCTGTTCATCGGAATGGTGTTAATGGAAGATGTAGATTGGTCGAGAGAATATCATATCTGCATACATTTGCTTCACTGTCTACCTTTGGAACAAGAATACTTCTACGCAAAGAAGGATATCAACTATCCTGGATTTTGATTCAGGATAGTTGATTATTACTCCATAAAAACAAATTAGAGAATGGATTCTTTATTTCCATTGTGATGATCACTTCACCAGACTTCCAGTCTGGATTATCTATGTAATGTTTGTGGTGTCATGGATTTAAATGAATAAATAAATTTCTGATTCTTCACAGTCAAATTCTTCTAAATGTTTGTCTCTGGTGTGAATATCTTTAACTACTACTTGATATCTTCCTTCCCCCATAAGGAATGAAAGCATAAATATTCTGAGACGCTGTTGATGTAAATAGAGCATTAACAACTACATGTTTCTTCTTGACTTTTGTGCCGACTTCAAAACCAAATGTTGTGACTCTAGTCAGAAGTAAAGCCATGCTCAATTAGATCTGTATGATAGAAAGTGAAAGAAAATAAAATAAAAAAATAATAAAGCGTATAAAGTCACTTATAAATAATCCCTTCGTAAGGAGGAAACCTACGACCACAAGGCCTACGGGCTTATCAGCATAAGATCTTAGCCAAAAGACACAACAAATATTATATTTTCAAATTATGGTCAACGTGGTATTCAACTCTAAACCAACCACCGAAGTGTGGAGTTTACGTTTTCAAAAACTCATAGTCTATAAGAAAACTCTAAATCTTACTGAGGATCCAAAATTCCATATCAATTTTTTTTTTTTTTTTTTTTTTGGCTAGATGGGTGAAGCAAGAATGCCTTTCATATTCCCCTTTATCTGTAGTAGAAAATGGATGAGGTGTTAATGAGCTATAAGCTCTGGTATTGGCCGGGTAACGGCAATAGCTGAGCCTCAGTTAAATATTTATTTTTTTAAATAAATATTTTAGGTTTATATTAAAGATGCATTATTCATTTATTAGCTTAGATGTAAAAAACGTTATTCGGTTGAGCGTTTAGCTTCGAATACTTTGTACATGAGATCATCTGTCCAATCAAATACATTTTTAGGGATAATCGATCTCATCCAATTTTTTTATTGGTTTAGCTCGATCGAAAATGTTTTGGTGACAGATATTAATTTCCACTGCTGATGACATAAACAAGTATTCATTTGTGGCATGATTGTTTTTATTTCTCATGGCCAGTGATGCTGCATGCTCTAAGATTACAAATACAAACAATAGAGATTTGTATACTAAGAAATCGAAGTTTCTCTCAATGGAAAACCTAGAACTTATTCCACCTTTTTTGCGAGTTTCCTCGATATACATAAAAACATTAAAAAAACCTTAGACCAATAGCATTTGAAATAATACTGAAAACAAAAACGTGTATCAATGAGACAGGCAAGATGGCAAAACTCCTCGGAGATACCTTCCATAAACCAACAGTTAAGGGCTTAGCAGTAAAGACAGCATGAACGTGAATCGGTATTGAGTATCAATTAACATTCGGGTTAATATCTGCATACAGATGTTATTATAACAGCACCAATAATGCATGTGTAACGGAGTATCCCGTGTATAAGTTTCATGCCATCGAACCAGTGTTTGAAATTTGTATGAATACAGTTAACATAGTACCGTGTGTCTCCATAAACAAAAACAAGTATTCATTTATGATTATTTCTCTCCCGACCAGTGATGCTACATGTTCTAAAGTCAGAAATTTGTATCCTGAAAGGGGAAAAAAAGGAATCTAAGTATGGAATTGGCAACATCTCTTCACACAACTACAAGAAAAGAAGGTGGCTCTTTGACGACGACGAGAAAGTTGATCAAATACAAGCCTATTTTTCCTCCATCACATTATTAAATATTTATACGGCTCCCTCATAAGAGGCTTCAGAACCCATAGGAATTTGATTTGCTTAATTTGGGCAATTTTGTTAGTTTTTTCACATATGATGTCACTAGAAGCTGTATGGTCACTCCTATATTTCATAGAGTTTTGGAAGTGAAGTCTCTGCTTGAAGAAGTGGTAAGATCGTAGATGCCCTTTCCACATGGAATCAGTAAGTACTCACAAACAGCCGAGAGCAAGTACGCTATCCATTTGGCCAACCAGGAGAGACAAAATGGTCTGAAATAGTCTCAATATATCTTCTTCCACTGGCGTTCTGTAAAGTGACAGTACGCCTTGTCATTATTTCCTAGGAATCCAAGAATTTTTAGCCAACAGTATCAGCAGCCTGTCCAACCAAGCTCAGGATGTTGTTGGCTTTATCTTATGTGGGATGCATTTCCGCTTTCCGACCTGTCGGTTCGAATCCAACTGCAGACATGTCTTTATGAATGTCTTTAGATGGTAAGCGATTTTTGTTGCCTGGTATGAGACCACAATTCTGCTTATTGTTGGCCTGAATTGGCTTGAAAAGAAAAGTTTCATGTCTGGTTTCTGGCAGAACATTTCCGAATTATGTAACACTTAACCTGATGATTGATGATTAGTTTCCTTTCATCTATACGGATGGCAGGGGTAGCTATGCTACCATACTAGGGAAGTAACTATGAGCAAGATGGTTTCCCGTTGCCTTTCTTGCTGTACTATATCTTGTGTGTTCATTTGTCCGGTTTGCCTGTTTGTGGGATGAAAAACCTCAGGATAAACTGGGGAGAAAAACCCTACTGTCCATGCCCAAGACCGGCTAACTTCTATGGCTGAGGAAGATCTTTGAGCTCCTCACGTCTCCGACAGAAATCGAACCTAGGACACTCTTTCCCCAGGCATATGGTTGCGAAGCGCACAGACACTAGGCTAACCGCGCGGACCACACTTAACCTAATGTACTATAGGTTTACAATGTTTCGTGAGCGGAATCCATGGGGGTTTTCACTTTCCACGATACACGATTTGTTCCCACACCACTATTTTTCTTTTATAACTTTGATAAAATTGAACACACACAGATTCGTGTGGGACAAAAAACCCGAGTTTCCGGGAGAAAAAAAAGCCGTATGAGATCGGATAACTCACCTTAAGAAATCCGATAAAGATTCCTTACGTCATGGACGCGAATTGAACCCAGGTCTTTCCCGCTAAAGGGCTTCGTCATTCTGATTAAGCTACGGAAGCTCTGACAAATCAGATATCGTACTGAATATACAAAACGATAACTAAGCATCCATAAGATATTTCTAAACAGTCCTACCAGGAACGTATTGCGAAATCAGGACGACACTATTCTCAATGAGAATAGTGTCTCACTCATAATGTGTATGTGCTTGATTTCAACACGAAGAAAAGTCAATTGCAAACAGCCCTCTCGTATTGTAATTATTATTTAAATTCCATTACTTTCTACTTTTAATATTATATTTTAGCCGTATACTAAAAACGATGAATTAATAAGCAAAACAAACTCTCACATCAATTTAAAGTAATCATCGTATGATGAAGCCATCCGACCAAAGACACAAATAATGTTTGATGGGACATAGAAAGTAATCTATTTGCATGGACGTCATCACCGGAAAGAGAAAACATCTGTCAGTATAGCTAAGTATTCCATTTATTTGGACATTATCTTATGTACAAGGTTTGCTGTGAATTATGAGCAGGCATTTGCTAACCCTATCATAGCGTAGTTTATCAGTTGTCACACGCTATTAAGCTGGAGATTGTGGATTGACAGTAGACGAATGGCATTCTATTGTCTCTTGACAAAGGGGGGGGGGATGACTAGAACCCTTCATTGTCTTCCTCGTGGCAAAAGAGGAAAAAATAAAAAAAAAGTTCCACCCCTTCCACGTCATCAAAGGGTTTCTGGCATACCCCGAGATAAATTAACTCTGAATTAACTGGCTTTTTTTTCCGACTTGGAGACAGCACTAATGACTTATTCACAGGTCGCGAAGCCTGTAGATACCATATGCCTGGGCTCCGGTCGTGCACACGTCTGCAAGGGACAACCGATTATTTTTGATCGGTAGGATTACTCTAAACTGTAGAAGAAAGCGCTGTGGGTAACGAAGAAACAAGTAGAACTACAGTTAGGTCTTTTGTTTGTGGGAAACATATGGCGCCATCTATCAACAGGAAGCGAATTCCTTGTCAGGAGTTTAAACAGATGAAATTTATCTCTATCTGATCTTTTACAAAGATAAGTGTTCGAAAAACCGCCCTCTGGTGTGAGATTTAATCAAACTGATCGTTTGCTTCTATCCAGTAGGGAATAGTTAATCTTGTTGGCTAATGACAACGATATTATGTTTATGTTTCTAGGCAGTCCTTTCTTTGACTTTTCAAATTAATAGCACCCATCACTGATAACTGCACATTCATGATTTATGAGTCAGAAATGAAATATTTCGCCTGACAAACTACATGATAAATATTTAGCGTCATTTTTCTGTGTTGTCAATCTCAAGTTTTAATTGGATGATCAAATTTGTATTCAGTTCACAATACATACGTATTTTTGCAAAACTATAATACATTTGTTTCGTAGAGCTAAAGACTTTTTTATTTTCATTTATTTTAAATACTTTTTAATTTTTTATATAAAGTATAAAATTTATACCAAAAATTAAATAAGTAATTTTTTAAATTAATTATAATATACAATAAGTTGAATAGTTTTCTCACACCATGAAATTAAACTCATCTCCTCTTATTTGTAGACACTAGTCTAGGGTACGGAATCAATTGACCGTGAGATGCGGTGATTAATTCGTTTAATCCAATAACCTTGGAGGGTAATGGATGGCAATGAAGTTCTAACTGAGGCTCGGCTATTGCTGTTACCCTCCTGCCATCAGAGCTTTAATTTAATAGCTCAATAAGACCTTATCCCTACACTGTCCTCTACAGATAACGGGGAAGATGAAAAGTATTCTTGCTTCGCCCCTTTAAGCCAGTCCTTATAAGGACTGTATAGGATTTCAG
Source organism: Typopeltis vanoorti (assembly GCF_054136105.1). Taxonomy (NCBI): domain Eukaryota; kingdom Metazoa; phylum Arthropoda; class Arachnida; order Uropygi; family Thelyphonidae; genus Typopeltis; species Typopeltis vanoorti. The sequence goes on along the minus strand of NC_143565.1, from coordinate 20,965,086 downwards.
GTAATGATATGATAGATGGTTAGGATCGACCGTGAAATGCGGTGATTAATACCCTTAGAGGGTAAGGTAATGGATGGCAATGCTGTACCAATGAAGTTTAACTGAGGCTCGGCTGTTGCTGTTACCCCCTGGGGCGCAAAGATTCGAGAGTTTGAGTTCGCTCTCTTAAGGTTTTGCCTTAAGGGAGCAATTTGAGTCTCCGGCAAGGTGTTTTCCGGCACGGCCTGATGACGGGATTTGTCGGTGAATTCTTTTCTTCGGAATTTGAGCGGTTCTACTCGGTGGTGGTGGTGGATGGAAGGCCATCATTGAGTGGAGCCAACGCTGAGATGGACGGTCTTTCGGCCACTATTGGGTGGCCTAGGGATCGTCTTAATGGCTAGAGATTGGCTTTACTTATGTATCACGTGAAGATGCGGTGATTAATATCCTTGGAGGGTAATGGATGGCAATGCTGTAGCGAATAAAGTTCTAACTGAGGCTCGGCTAATGCTGTTACCCTCCTGCCACGATCAGAGCTTTAATAGCTCAATAACACCTTATCCCTACACTGTCCTCTACTGATAACTGGAAAGATGTCCTATACAGTCCTTATAAGCCAGTCCTTATAAGGACTGTATAGGATTTCTATTTTATAAGTAATCAGTTTCGCGAAACGAAAGCTTTATTTTGAATGAATTTGTTGGCTTATGTTGTATTTTAAAATGAGAATTTTAATGGTTTTGCTTTACATTTATTTTTTTATCGCAATTTAACATTAGAATTAAAAATCGAGCTTGAATTTGTAATTTTAATATATCTGATCCACTGGCTCATTTAGGAACGAATAATATTTTTAATAATTTAACAACTTCAGGATGAGTTAGTAGACCGAACCCTTTCTTACTACAAAAATAGACAAAAAAGCTAGAATACATGCATTGATAAAGATAGAAAAACTATAGATGCAGAATAATCATGCCATGGTTAATAAAATTATATAAATCTACATATAAATGTTATAAATAAAGAAGTAAAGAATTTGTTAAATTTAATTAATTTATTTTTAAGAAAAAAAAAAGAATTGCTTTAACACCTTACAAAAATTAACATAATAATTATTGATAAAATCGTAAATAGAAGCAAAAATGGTTCAGATATATGATTACTGACATGGTTAATCGAATCAATCGACCGTGAGATGCGGTGATTGATTCATTTAATCCAATACCCTAGGAGGGTAATGGATGGCAATGCTGTAGCCAATGAAGTTCTAACTGAGGCTCGGCTATTGCTGTTACCCTCCTGCCATGATCAGAGCTTTAATAGCTCAATAACACCTTATCCCTACATTGTCCTCTACAGATAACGGGGAAGATGAAAAGCATTCTTGCTTCGCCCCTTTAAGCCAGTCCTTATAAGGACTTTAAGAAAAATGAAAAATGGTTCATTTAATCCATTCATATCTTCAGAATAGATCAATGCAAGTAAAAATCAACTGTTTTACATCCTCCCAGCACCACGTCTTTGCTGGAGTGCCGCAGGGATCTCTACTGGCTCCATTGCTGTTCTCTGTATACATGTCAGACATCCCGCACAATCCGATGACTTCCATTTTGGCCCTGTATGCGGACGATACAGAAATACTAACCAGATCTCTCAGACCCCATTTCATTACCAGAAAGCTTCAAGAAAACCTTCTAAAGCTGGAGGGTTGGTTCTCCAAGTGGAGATTGGAAGTCAACCCCCAGAAAAGCTCAGCCGTTCTTTTCTCAAAAAGACCAATGTTTCCTGCAGGAGATGTGTTACTATTCAATACTAAAATTCCCTGGCAGGCAGAAACAAATTACCTGGGTGTGATTCTCGACAAAAAGCTATCTTTCAACCAACACATCAAATCGTGCACAAAGGCATCTAAAGCTATAGCTCAGATATATCCGCTAATTAATAGAAATAGCAAGCTCAACAACAGAATCAAATTGCAACTATACCAGATGACGATTCGTCCTATAATCACCTATGCCTCTCCGGCCTGGAGCCACACCTCTAATGCTAACATCAAAATACCGCGAGTGCAGAACAAGTGCTTGAGAATGATTCTGAACATCCCGTGGTATGTTAGAAACAATCAACTCCACAGAGACACAAATGTCAATTGTCAATTACAGTCTTGGTAGAGGAATCGACCATGAGATGCGGTGACTAATACCCTTGTAGGGCAATGCTGTAGTCAATGAAGTTCTAACTGAGGCTCGGCTATTGCTGTTACCCTCCTGCCATGATCAGAGCTTTAATAGCTCAATAACCTTATCCCTACATTGTCCTTTACAGATAACGGGGAAGATGAAAAGCATTCTTGCTTCGCCCCTTTAAGCCAGTCCTTATAAGGATTACAGTCTTCTCTGAAGTATTTTCTCACACACTTAAATGTTGACTTTTGACTAAACTGATATGATGGAGATCAAGCCTTTGGTTTTTACTTCCATCATCATATAGCTTAATCTGATGGAGCAGACATTGAGCATATAGCTCTCCCTTCGCGAGTACTGAGGCTAGTGATTAGGTCTGGTTCAGGAGGATTGCCTCAGGACGTTTCACAAGATCATATTCATTACAGTCAACATGGAATTGTATTAATTGATTTGGATGGATAGCTGCTTTAAAAACGTTGTAGAGCAGTATGCTGAAAAAAAAGCACGAATACCTGGAATATTGGCTTCTCGCTGAAGTTGTGAGTTCCGAATGAACCAAGAAGCTTCATATGTCATGCGAAGGCATTTATGTTGGATAGTGTGAACTTTCTTGCTGTTGGAAGGTTCCATGGCTCCAGGCCGGCGATCCATATGTCATTATTATTATGATGATTGATTTGTAAATGAGTAATTCATTATACTTAAACAGCTACGTCTGCTAATGAATGGGAATAGTTGGGCAATTGCTTTACTTGACTTTGAGTAAATATAAGATATATATGGAGTTCAAAACATAGTCTTTTATCAAGTTGAATTCGTATTTATTTGGCTTCTGCTTTCCATGGGATGGTAGTGTCAAATATGCTTGCTGAGATGAGAATTGAGGTTATGTTTTCCTCTTGTAAATAAAATAACGCGCTTTTTACAGCATTTACATCAATTCTCCATTTCCGAAATTACAATTCAAGATAAAATTCAAGAGAATATTCCTTAAGGTTATATCAATGTATATTTATATAAGGTGTCAAAATAATTTTTACAAATATATCTGTATATTTTTATTTAACAAGTTTTTTATTTCATTTAATAAAACTATTTTTATTATAATATTTTTTTTTATATTTTTATAAAATTATATTTAAGTATCTTGTATATATCATGTCATGATTAAACGCGCGATTCACTTGCATCGTGTTGAATAAAGACAATCGTATGGAGGTCTTTGATGTATACCTACAAAATTCATTCCAAATGAAACCGGTTTTTATTACAATCTCAAGTTTTAACTGGGTGATTAACCTCGTGCTTCAATTTCATGTCAGTTTCCAATATGCATAAATGTATTTAGTTATTCTTTTTTTTTTTTTTTTTGAAACTGTTCTGACACGTTTTATCATTAAAATTACATTTCTTGTCAGGAAAGGATTCTAGCCAGTATTTGTTTAACCTGGTTATATTTTACTATAGGAATTTTAATGTCATTTTCTTTTTATTTATTTCAATTTAACTTGACGATTAAAAGTAGAGTTTGAATTTATAATTGAATGTATGATTGGCGGCTGCAACTCCAAAATTTATTCTCAAATAAAAGAGAACATATCAGTGTCTTTTATTAATTATTTGACTATAAATTTGATAAATTGAAAATTCATATTCGTCTGTAAGTTTCTCAAAAACTTCATTCTCTTTTTAAACAGAAATATAACTAGCTTTCATCTCTTCGGATTATAATATTCATTCTATCCATTGATAGAAAATCAATGGATAGGATATATACAAATATTTTTGGCATTTGATTACGTTAAGCAAACTTATCGTGCTATGGAATCACAGGCTGCTGAAGGGTTCAACTTCCACCCTGGCCATGGATGTTTTTGACTGTCTTTATTAGATAAATTTTATTTTATTAAAAGTTCCATGTTTGGTCTCTAGAGTAAGGCTTCTGGACCACTTAAAATTAATTTTAAAAATGTTTTGGACCATTGCTGTACAGAGGAAGTTCTGTTTGTCCGTACAAGCCTTCTGACGGCAGCGATCTCGTTCCTCACCGACCGTCTTAAGAGCACTGTTACGCCTCTTTGACAAGCAACGTGGGTTATTTTTCCACCGATTAAACACCCTGGATATCTCACCTTTTGAGAAACTGGTGAGCACCTGGTGTTTTCAAAATTGTTGCTCCAGCCAGACGGACATCAACAATAAGTCCTTTATCGAACTCCGAAAGATCCTTTTGTTTTCCCCATTAGGATCAATTGATGATTATGACAAATGACATTGATGACTTTAGGGGTGAAGCAATAAGCTTTTCGTATTCCCCGCTATCTGTTACTGCTACAGTGAGAGTAAAGTTTCATGACCAGTTTGCTCGCCCTGGATGGGCATGGAGATTATGGATCGTTACAGGAAGTTAAAATGGCTTTTGGGCTTTTATGCTTGAATATATTCGTTGCCTCGTAGGTTACAGCTTGCTGAACTAGATCGTTGGGATGTATTAAGAAGAACTTTGTTGCTAAAGATTGTAGGAAAGATAAGGAATATTTGTATCTGGATTAAAGATTAAGTCGATTGTTTCTGGCGAACCATGGAGCGTTCAGAATCATTCGCAGGCACTTGTTTTGTTCATAGTGCAGTTTGAGAATGTTAGCATTAGAGATATAAAGCATAAATGAATATGGGACAAATCATCAGCGGTATAAAAGCAATTTGATTCTGATGTTTAGCTTGCTGTTTCTGTTCATTAGGGGGCGATGGCTTTAGATACCTGGCACAAGTAGTCTTGATGTGTTGGTTAAAAGTTAATTTTTTGTCAAGGACGATGCCGAGGTATTTGTTTTCTGTCTGCCAAGGGATTTTAGTATTGAATAGTAAGATATCTCCTGCAGGTGATATCGATCTTTTCGTGAAGAGAATGGCTGAGCTTTTTTTGGGGGGGGGGTTCACTTCTAGTCTCCATTCGGAGAACCATTTCTCTAATTTTAGAAGGTTTTATTGCAGCTTTCTAGTAATAAAGAGTGGCCGGAAAGATCTGGCTAACAGTGCTGTGTCATCCGCATATACGGCCATGATGGATGACACCGGATTGTGCGGGATATCTGACATGTATATAGAGAATGGTAATGGAGCCAGTAGGGATCCCTGCGGTACTCCGGACAAGATATGTCGCTGGGATGAGGCAGTACCATTGATCTTGACTTGCATGTTTCTATTCTGTAGATATGATCTATCTAAATGTACCATTTTCAGTGAGATACCAGCTGAGATGAGTTTGTGTAGCAGTCTGAAGTGCCATATTTTGTCAAATGCTTTGGATAGGTCAAGAAAAACAGCTCCCGTGTATTGATGCCAGTTGTAGCTGGTGGTAATATATACCACAATTCTGTGGATTTGCTGGGTAGTATTATGGTGTTGCCGAAAACCGAACTGTTCTTTAGGAAGGATGCCTAGTTTATTTACTGAGGCTTGGAGTCGTGAGAGGATGATCTTATCCGCAACCTTAACAAGGTTAGAGATAAGACTGATTGGAAGATAATTTTGAGGTAGGTGTGGATCCTTGCCTGGCTTATGTATAGGGATTACATCAGCCAGTTTCCAGAAGGAAGGAAAACAGTGGAATCTTAAGATTGCATTTATTATAATGGTCAGGTGCACTGCAGCTTTTCGGGGAAGCAGCTTGATCACCGTGTTTCTGATGCCATCTGGCCCAGGAGTTTTTTGTTCTTCAAATTTTTAATGATATCATATATTTCAGCAGGTGATGTGGGTGCAATATGGTCAGCACTGGTAACAGGAAGTTTGAGTGAGTGTCTGACCTGTCTGTGACAGGTCAGACACATCTCTGCTTCTCTCGTAATATAATCGGAGGCACCTTTTCTTTGGGAGAAGCAGTGGAGTTCAAAATTTGGAAATTTGAAGGAGTGGAAATTTTAACGTCTGTGACACTTGCCGGGGGAAACGTTTCACACTTCCTGGCGAATTTTTGTTGAGTTGCTCGCCTAGTCTAATAAATTCTCGATATACTTCCTCAAACATTGTCTAATTTAACTGTTTTTCCATATCTGTCAATGTGAAGTATCTGATCTGAAGCTGATAAAAAGAAAAATAAATATGAATTAAACGCTGTACAGCCTTGCCGGCACTTTTGCAAGAGTCGGAGCTATTTGGATAACAACTCTGATTTGAAACAGCGTGATCTTCTAGACACATCTGCCACTATTCACAGCTAAAAATAACAATTTAACAATTCACAACACAATGACCAATCATGACCAATCATATCGTTTAACATTAAGATGTTTCAAATTATATTCCAACTTATGCTAATTTATATAAGGTGTCAAAAGATTTTTATAAATTTTTTTATAATAAAAAGTTTAATTTCATATTTTGAAAAGTTATATATATATATATATATATGTTAAAGATACCAAGCAATTTTAAACCTGGTTTTACTCCATTTCCCAAGTAAGCAAACAGACTAAAAGTCAAGTTTGCGCCTGCAATTGATGCAAGTCTAACTGATCCCACAGGTAGTGCAGGACCAGGGCAACTCGTGGCAAAGGTGGAACAAGCTCCGATCACTAATCTTAATATTTACCCTTAATGCCAAAACACATCTCCAAGAAGGGGTAAATTAAGGGTAAGTACTAAGATTAGTGATCGGAACTTGTTCCACCTTTGCCACGAGTTGCTCTGGTCCTGCACTACCTGTGGGATCAGTTAGACTTGCATCAATTGCAGGCGCAAACTTGACTTTTAGTCTGTTTGCTTACTTGGGAAATGGAGTAAAACCAGGTTTAAAATTGCTTGGTATCTTTAACATATTTATACCCAAGGTAAAAATACTTTCTACATATATATATATATATATATATATATATATATATATATATATATATATATATATATATATATAGAGAGAGAGAGAGAGAGAGAGAGAGAGAGAGAGAGAGAGAGAGAGAAAATTAAAGAACGTGACCTCTGTTGATAGATAACTCATAAATTTCGTGAATTAAAAGAAAAATATAAGATAAAAGCTCTAGGGAAGATAAAATTTCAGATAAAATAATGTGTAAACAAAATCTGCAATGTGTAGAATGCAAGTCAAATAAATCTAAATTTGTATTAATTTATTCTTCATTTTGTTTCAAATTTAAAGAATGTCTCATCGAGTGAAGTTTAAATTATTGTATATGGCACAGAAACCACCAATTCTAGATGTGACCATTGCCAGTAAGATTTTGTGCTGAATATTAGTAATTAAATAAAAGCTTAAGCACAGATTATTTCAAAAACGTTTTAGAAAATGAAAGAATATAAAACAAATTTCATTACCCAACTTTTAGGAACATTTGAAATTCATACACGAATATCACCGATTTTAGTTCTTAAAAGAACTGGGCGATGGACTGAGTCCTTGACTCTTTATCCCGTCATCTGAATGAAGAAAATCTGTGTGGTTGGGGTGTTATTGAGCTAAAAAGCTCTAGTCGTGGCTGGGTAACGGCAATAGCCAAACCTCAGTTAAAACTTCATTGGCTACAGCATTGCCATTTGTTACCCTGGAAGTCCTAAAAAGGACTGCTAATATCACCAAATATTTAGATGTTTCAAGTTATATTTCAACTTTTGCTAATTTATATAAGGTGTTAAAAGGCTTTTATCAATTTTTTAAAGAAAAATGTTTAGCTTTATATTTTCAAAATTTACTTATATATATATATTAGGGTTACCAAGTAATTTTATAAGCTTAGTTATTTAACTCCTAATCCCAAGTATGCAAACAATTAAGTTTGCGCTTGAAACATAGTTCAAGTCTAAAGATGGTACAACACCAGGGCAACTCATTGTAAAGGTGGGTAAAGTTCTGATCACTATTCTTAGTATTTTCCCATAATGTAAAGCACATCTCACTAAAAGATGTATACTGCAATACATTATAGGTGGGGTCACTACCCAGACCGGTTTCAACCTTTTTTTTGAGGTCTCCTCAGTGAGTATATATATATATATATATATATATATACGATATTATTTAAACAACAATTCGATTGGTGAAGATTGCTGAGAGCCTGTGTAGCTCAGTGGATGTGGCGTTTGCACACCACTGCGCTAGGCCGCACGAAGGAAGTCTTGGTTTCGAGTCTAGTCGGCGACTAGAGGAAATTTTTCTAAGCCTTTTTTCGACCGGTTCCCGAGTTAGTCGATCTCTGGCACGGGCAAGCAGGTTTTTCCTCCCGGAAACTCGGGTTTTTCGTCCTGTAAACTCAAGAAAATCGACCGTAGAACCCACATTATTTCAGACATTAAATATATTGTGCTAGGGTTAGAGACCACGAGATGGCGGCACATTTGAGCCGTCTCTCTTCACTGAGTACCGCTTAATTAGTGATAGCCTTGGGCCATCTGTCTCTGATTGGGTACCAGTGGAGATTGAATTGCCCACTCAGTCTCCAAAAGTTAGATAGGGCTAAATGGCCTTGCCTACTCCCGTATATACGGGAATAAAAAGGCGTTAGCTGATTTTTTTTTTTTTTTATATATATACGTAAATTTTGAAGAAAAAAAAATATATATACATATTTGAAAGATAGATCATTAACTATTAGATCATTCTTTATAAAATAAAGAATGATTAATTACATATTTTTATGAAGAATTGAATGACTAGAACCGAGATTTAAGTAAAAAGGTTTTAATATATTAAAATACGACTAGTTTCGGCCTGTAACAGCCTTCATCAGTTGACATTATAAAAGAAAGAAAAGAAAAAACACTAAACATTGGGGGTTAAAAGACTATGAACAACATAGACAGTCTCTATACATAATTAGCATGAAAACGTTGTAGTTGTATTTAAAGCTGTTCTTTCGTTTGTTGCATTGTTGGAAGAGGGCGTGCTTGCAGCATCACGTGAACGCCAGTACATGATTACAGCTGAATGATTATCTGGGAGGTTGTAGCTCAAGTTATTATTTAGATGTTCAGGGTTGAGGATGATTTCCCTAGATTCCACGATTTTTCTCTCTAGTTCATCATTGCAACGGAAGATGTTAGTATATTTTTCCCAGCAGTCTTTGTGACTTTGGTTTTCATCATTAGGATTAGCCGAGAAAAGGATATGACTTGATAATGCATTGGCTCGCTGTCTCTTGTAAGAAAAATGAAAGAATGTAAAACGAATTTCATTTTTTTCCTTTCATATTCTTATGGTTTTCCTCGAACATCTCAATAGTCGACATCAAAGTATTAAGTTTACTGCCGAGTTTGATAACGGATAATTCCTTGCCTTTTCCTATCATCAAACAACTTCTGGTAAACTCAAAATATCGATATATAGAAAGCCCACACATACCAACAGATATATTCATAGTCAGTCCCATCATTTCCCTCCTCATAAGCTTGGAATAATTTCCACCTTGGGACATAGAGTCCGTTCTCTTCTGGATGACCCAAATGAACTGCTTACAGAAATAAACCATCTGAAAACTTCTTTCGAAGTTAATGGCTGTACCAAGAAAATCATTGACAAATTCCTTCTTAATCCTCCTAGACATCACTCAGAAGAAACAAATAGATTCAAAAGCAATATATCTATTCCTTACATAAGTACTGTTTCATAAATTAGCAAAAGTTCTAAGAAAATACAATATCAGAACCTTGTTCACTCCACTTCCAAAGATCCGTTCCTCAATAAGCCGCCCAAAACCTTGTCATCATCAACTCAAATACCCTGGTGTATATAAAATATTGTGTGATTGTGATATTCCTTATTTTGGGCAGACAGAGAAATCTATCGAATTACGTATGGAGGAATACATGAGGGACATTGCAAGAGACAGCGAGCCAGTGCCTTTCAAGCCATATCCTTTTCTCGGCTAATCCTAATGATGAAAACCAAAGTCAAAAAGTCTGCTGGGAAAAATCTACTAACATCTTCCGTTGCAGTAACGAACTAGAGAAAAAAATCGTGGAATCTAGAGAATTCATCTTCAATCCTGTTCATCTAAATAACAACTTGAGCTACAACCTGTCAGATAGTCATTCAGCTGTAATCATGTACTGGCGTTCACGTGATACCGCAAGCACGCACTCTCCCAACAATGCAACAAACGAAAGAACAGCTTCAAATACAACTACAACGTTTTCATGCTAATTATGTATAGAGACTTTCTATGTTGTTCATAGTCTTTTAATATTCGATGTTTAGTGTTATTTGTTTTATAATGTCACCTGATGAAATAAATCTCAATTATAACAAACTGAGATTTATTTGAATAAGCAACATGTTTCGTCGGGATTCACTTCATCAGGTGTTAAGAAAATAGACAGCTATGAAACGACACTGAAAAAAACATTGAATATATAATAATAAAAATAATATATATATATATATATATGCATTTTGAAAATATTAAACTAAACATTTTTCTGTAAATAATTGATAAAAACCTTTTAACACCTTATATAAATTAGCATGAGTTGAAATATAGGTTGAAACATCTAAATGTTTTGAAACAGTCTATGTTTCAAAACATTTAGATGTTTCAACCTATATTTCAGACTGGATTACAGAGGTGGTGACACCGCCATCCTCATCAAAAATCACATCAATCATCATTCTGTAGCCATTCCTACAACCACCAATCTCGAATTTACAGGTATCAATGTCATCACAAACTCTATCGGAAACATAAAAATATATTCTGCTTATAACCCACCATCAAAAACATTGCTGACCACAGATCTGGATGCTATCCTCGGCATTAAACTGCCGGTTATTATTGCAGGAGATTTTAACGCAAAACATCACGCCTGGAGCAGTAGGTCTATAAATAGGAATGACCGCATCCTCTATAACTACACAAGCTCAAATTGCGCAACTGTGGCTGGTCCCTCAGTGCCAACTCACCACAGTCCTACTGGCTCATCCGACGTCTTGGATATAGCTCTCCTTCAGAATGTTAACCTACAGTACTCCCTGGAATCATTGAATGAGTTATCATCAGACAACAATCCTATTCTGCTCCAACTGGGTTATCAGAGGGATCTTCCCCATTCGCCTCATACCTTCATTCCCTGGGACAAACTATCCAAAATGCTTCCAAACTACATTGATCCCATCCCTCATATTAATTCCAAGGAAGAAATTGATTCTGCAGTCAATAAACTTACTGATCAAATCAACACAGCCATAGCATCTATCACCTCAAATTCAGTTGCCTTCAAGCCTAAACGACTACCAGATGACATAATGAACTTAATCAGGGAGAAAAATAAAGCAAGAAAAAGATACCACAACACCAGAGCACCCCAAGACAAGAAATATCTCAACAAAATGAACAGTGCAGTGAGAGATGCACTTAAAGTCCATAGAAACAAACTATGGGAAGATAAATTAGCCTCCATATCACCTGGTGATCAAACCGTTTGGAAGTTCCTGAGAAACATCAAAAACAAAAACAAATCTCTTCCTCCTCTCAAATCTGACCTGAACATTGTTTACACAGATGCAGAAAAAGCCGAAACTATAGCTAAAAATTTAGAAAAACAGTGTAGCCCTTCATACAATAATCTAAATTTCAATCATATTTACAAAGTCCACCGCCACGTCAGACACGTGTTAAAACGGCCTGATACCTGTACTAGCCAACTCACACCTATTTCCCCAGCTGAAATTTATGACATTATAAAGAATTTAAAGAATATAAAAGCTCCAGGGCCTGACGGCATCTCCAACAAAGTTATTAAACTGCTACCCCGAAAGGCCATCGTATATCTCACAACAATAATAAATGCTATGTTCAGGTTTAAGTACTTTTCCTCTGCATGGAAATTGGCAGACGTAGTTCCTATATACAAGCCTGGCAAGGATCCTCAGCATCCTCAAAGTTATCGTCCCATAAGTCTGATATCTAATCTGGGCAAAATAGCAGAAAAAGCTATCCTTTCCAGAATTCAACTTTCAGTAAAAAAAATTAAACATCCTTCCTTCAGAACAGTTCGGTTTTCGCCAATTTCACAGTACCACCCAACAAATTCACAGACTAATAGAATTCATTATCACAAGTTATAATTGGCATCAATACACCGGGGCAGTTTTTCTTGATTTAGGGAAGGCGTTTGACAAGTTATGGCACTTTGGACTACTATACAAGTTGATTTTAGCTGGCATTCCATCAGATCTAGTTCAAATTATAAAGTCATTTCTTAGTGACAGACGAATGCAAGTCAAACTAAATGATATATTATCTACCCAACGACGCATCTTGGCAGGAGTTCCTCAAGGGTCCCTTCTGGCACCGATACTTTTCACGATTTACATGGCGGACATTCCGCACAATCCAATGTCATCCATCATTGCCCTATACGCAGACGACACAGCTATACTAGCAAGATCTATTAAACCTCACCTTGTCACCAAGAAACTGCAAGAAAATCTGCAGAGATTAGAGCACTGGTTCTCGGAATGGAGACTGCAAGTAAACCCTCAGAAGAGTATTGCCATGCTCTTCACTAAAAACTCAATATCTCTCGAAGATGATATCTTCCTATTTAAAACCAAGATTCCCTGGAAAGCAGAAGCCAAATATCTGGGTGTACTGCTGGACAGAAAACTAACTTTCAGTTCACATATAAAAGCCTCATGTTCAAAAGCATCAAGAGTCATTGCACAGCTTTACCCTCTTATCAATAGGAATAGCAAGCTGGATACCAAAATAAAACTGCTCCTTTATCAACTGTTGATTCGACCCATTATCACTTACGCATCCCCAGCCTGGAGTCACACCTCAAGTACAAATATCCTGAAACTACAGAAAGTGCAAAACAAATGTCTCCGCATGGTATTAAACGCACCATGGTACGTCAGAAATGTCCAACTTCACCGGGATACAAATATCCCCTACATCTATTCTTTCCTGCAGTCTTCAGCAGTGAAGTTCTTCTCAGTGTCCTCTTCACATCCAAATGAATTAGTGCAACAAGCAGCAAATTATGATGAAACAGACTTCTCAAAATATAGGAGACCGAAGGCCATCCTACTTCCAAATGAAGATCTCTGAATTGCACCCACTCAGGCAGAGCTCTTAGCTCATAAACTTTTCCTCACACAGTAATCCTTATCAGATAGCAGGGAATAAAAAAGCATTTTGCTTCGCCCTTATAGTCAGCAACGTCTTGCGTCTTGCGTTTTGAAACAAAATTGAATCAATCGACCGTGAGATGCGGTGATTGATTCATTCAATCCAATACTCTTGGAAGGTAATGGATGGTAATGCTGTAGCCAGTGAAGTTCTAACTGAGGCTTGGCTATTGCTGTTACCCTCCTGCCATGATCAGAGCTTTAATTTAATAGCTCAATAACACCTTATCCCTACACTGTCCTCTACAGATAACGGGGAAGATGAAAAGCATTCTTGCTTCGCCCCTTTAAGCCAGTCCTTATAAGGACTATAAGTTAGGTGATTTTAGTGTATGAATTTCAAATATAACTAAATGCTGGCTAACGTTGGGTTTGAGGTGTGTGAATTCTGATAATAAACTAATTATATCTCTTTTCATATATAGATATTATATATCTCTTATATAGAGACTTATATAAGATTTATATAGGTATTATATATCTCTTATATAGATATTATAGATATAGATATATCTCTATTATAGATATACTAGGTGGGCGGCGCCCAACACCCCCGAGTTCCGTACTGGTAGGCCGCTTCTTCTTGAATCCTGATAACTTGAATTTTGAAAACTTGAAAAGGGGGGATACTGCGGCCAACCCCCCGAGTTCGGACTGGTAGGTGGGTCCTCCTTGAATTCTGATGACTCGAAAGGGCGGTTCCTTCCCCCCCCCCCCTCTGGCGCCCAGTTTCCAGAGTTGCGAACTGGTAGGCCAGTTCTCCTTGAATTCAGATGACTCGAATTTTGAAGACTCGACACTCAGGGTAGCCCCTGAGTTTCAAATAACTTTACCAAAAACTTTACAAAAAAAAGGCTTATCATTTTATACTATAGAGTAGATATATATATCTATAATAAACTATATGTTTAGTTTATTATTTATATTAAATTTATTTTTGGAAATATTTAAAAGTTTTACTATATTTGACTGTTATTTAAATGCACGACATATTCTACACGAGTTCATGAATATATTTAAATAGGAGATATTACAGATCCAACCTTAATTTATAGCTTAATAAAAATGGAAAATAGGCCACTTCTTCTTGAATATGCAACTCTACTTTCATCCGAAACTTTCAAAGTTTCGGATGAAAGTAGAGTTGCATTTTGTTTTGTATAAAATAAACAAAAAACAGAGAATAAAACAATGAAAATAAAAAAAAAACCAATAAATAGAGAAATTCTAAACTTATATAAAATAAATAATCTACTATTTTATGGACACCGAATGGGATCTCAAAAATTTAGTTTATTTTTTATGCCATTAATTATTTAAACGGCGTAAATTTTAATCGCTACTATAAAATTAAACTCGTTATTTCTTACTATATTAGAAATGATGAAATCACGTAATATTGGTTGTCCTACTATTGGAAGGAACGATGGGAGAAAAGGGTGGTCCCGCACAAAACTGGTGTTTTTAATCTTGCTGAACAGTTTGTTTTGCAAGGTGCTCGGGATTCAAACCTAGGTCTCTCCAAACTCTCAGTGATTTTCAGGGGCAGGGTGTTTTCTCCCCGAACTTCGGTTTTTCATCCAGCGAGCAGGTAAACTGTCCACACACACACACACACACACACACACACACACACACACACACACACACACACACACACACACACACACACACACACACACACACACACACACACACACACACACACACACACACTAGTATATAACCAAACTAACTAAATAAATATATCTGTGAGTTACTCAGATAATCATAAATAGTTGTAATACATCTTTTTTGTGTGTATGTACACTATCTATTATTGAAGATTGACTGTTCGTTTTATCTATTATGGGCTAGTTAAATAGCCCTTTGTAGGACTTTTTTTGCTGTGTTTTAATTTATTTTACTTTAGGTGGTGCTTATATAACCGTTATAAATTACTTAAGTGACATTATAGAATTGTCTGAGTGGTCTATTATAACAATCTGATTGTGCGATTTGAAATACTAAGGATTTTAATCGCCATTTTAAAATATTATTCAGTGCTTCTACTTGACTGGTTAGGTTAACCGCAAGTCTACTAAAACAGTTTGCTGAGGATTTGGTACGTAGCAACCCACTTGAATATCAAAGTGGTTCTCGTGAATTCACAATGCAGTGCTCTCTGAGTCTTCGAACAATCTACTCTCTTCAGATTACATTTGCAATGGAAATGAGCCAATGTTTCTCTCACATGTTCCCAGAGGGCAATGCAGGAGAGAGTTAAACCACCGGATAGAGGAACAAAAGGCTACGAGAAGATGGAAATATGTTTTGGTGACGGTAGAATCAAGTATCACAATAGAAAATCAGCTTTTCGAATTGCAATATTTCCCATAATCTTAAAAAAGGCTGGTTCACCGTATATAGAAACATTGTTTTTTTCTCTAAACAATACATTGAAGGTACGAAACCGGAATGAAAGTATTCAAGTATTGATAAATAGGCTATTTTTTATTCAACAGACTATTTATTAGAATGAAAAATCAATTGAAAAACCAAATCACGCGATTCGATTGTTGATTCTACATTGTATTCATTCATCCATTATGACGTATAAATTTATGATCTATTGTTAGGTTGATTTCATCCACGCTGACGTCATAATTATCCTGGACTGTTTTTTTAACAATGATTTTAAAGTAGGAGTTTAAGTTGAAAATGACATCTACTACTAGGAATTAGTTGGCTTTCCCACATAGCTTTGTTGCTGTGCAGAGAAACGTGAATGACAGGGACAAGGAATGAATAATAGATCTTGTAACACACCACTAACTAGAGATGCGGTGAAAACGTGCTGTCTCACTGCATTCTGCACGTCATCACAACCCCAAGATAACCTTTGACACTGCCACTCCACAAGTCAGACAGACGATGAAATCCCGACTTCCTCGGCAAGTCTCCGCATCCGGAACACATCCCGGCCGAGAGAGTGGCAACACTCTTTTCAGCTAATTCACTTAAAAACTTACTTAAGGGAGACGTGCTTGTTGGTTTGGAACGCTCTTCCGTAGCCTCCTGCTCCATTAAAGACTACGCTATCGATTCGTATGGCTTCGGGAAAGAGGGGACAAGAAAACGAAATAAAAACACGTTTTAGAGCTTGAAACTTTCAAATTTTAAATTTTAACAAAAAAAAAAGAAAGGAAAAAAGAAAAAGATTTCAAATATTATTAGAATATTTAAGAATTTTCTTATATTACTTGTAATAAATTCACATATATATACACACCATAAAGTATATTATATACTATAAATATATTTAAGATATAATAGCACTGGTAGCGTAGTATGATATATCCTATAGAATGATATATCCTATATTGTCTCATCATTTTCGTGGTTGTGTGGTTCTCCAACTATGGTAGTTGTAGTCTTGCGTCTATATAAAAAAACAGTACCTGCAGTGTCACCACCTTTTCTTCCTAATGGTTATCTTCATTTATGCTTACAAAATTGAATTAAGTTTTCTCTTTGTTGGCTAACGAATTAACAATGATTCTCTATTATTTCTTGTCAGTGGAAGAGTATAGAGTTTCGTTGCACAAATAAAATTCATCCTCCTCCTACACAATCAAAAACAATCATGACCACTGCGAGATTCCAACTCATTACCTGTTACGAGACCGGCTAATACACTGTACTGTAGTCCAATCTTTGGGTTAGTTACTACACAGAAGAAGCTCAATAGGTTGGATATCTGTCTTGGCAGCAGCTTGCTCTGAGAAGATTGAGAAGTTGCATGACATTGATGTAGATAAAGGTAAAATGGTCGAAGGGTGGATAGGCTAATCAACTCGGTCATCCATGTTTGTTAGTAGAATCTTCGAGTACAGATGTTTTAGAATGGGAAAAGCATAATAGCGATGAAATTGGCTTTAAAAGTGTTATGATTGTGATTATCCCGACAATAGTTAGCTTTATTTTAAGTAAAGCGACATTAGTTGCGGAGTTTGGATGATCAAAGAATATTCAGTAGGCAAAAAAAAAAAAAAAAAAAAAATCAAGTGACAGAAAATTATACAATCTAGTTGACATATTACAGTGGCCCAATGGTGGCTTGACACAACTATGGTCAACAACACATCACATCGCAATAGTAATAGTGTTGGTTCGCTTATTACTAGAAGAAATATGTACACATCTCCACTGCGAGACTCAAAACAGAAAAAGTGCACATCATAATTAAGAAAGTAACTCTGAATTTGATGACTTGAAGAATGGGAAGAGGGTAGAAGGAATTCGATAAATGAAGATTCCATTTATAACATGATGTTAGAAATCATCACGAGTTAGAACCATTCCCATCATTATCCCAATCTTGGCAAGATTGGGATAATGATGGGAAAAAATGTTTTCTGATTGTTTGGATTTCACAAATGCTACTCTCTTTGCAAAATGGGAGAGAAGACCAAGTAATAGCTTTGTTTACGAGTTCCACATGGGTATTGGTGAATGTCTTTAAGTGGCAGAAGATTCTGATCGCTTAATGTGAGATCATCATCATCATCCTACTTACTGGAGATTTGAAGTAGCTTGAAGAAAGCTTGCTCATTTCTACATGATAGCTATTGTTTTCTGATGCCTGCTTCCAGCAAGAGAATGTATTAGACTCATATCATTCATGAGGGTTAAGAGTTCATCCAAGAAATTTAAAATAATTTATTTTACTTCAAATGATGTGATTACTGATTTCAGGGGCACATTAATAAAAAGCACCAAACGTTTATAGAATTACATGCCGAAAAAAATGAATTCATTTGTTTCCAATATCCCACACCAGATGTCGTCTTTTCTTCATAGGTCCCTCAAGAACGCTGTCAGTCCATGAAAATTATTTTAGAAAGTAAATATTTTTGGAGAAATCTTGTTTTGAAACCGTGATGAGTTCCAAGTATTTTTATGTTTTCTTACCAGTAATCAAGGCGTGTGTTGCCCTGTGGAAACGGCATTTGCATCCATAGTGCTAAGACATCCGAAGAAAGATCGTTCAAAAAAGTTCGATTCTAGTCGCAGAGCAGAGGAATTTTTCCTAACTCTCTCTCTTCAACCGTTTGATTTTCTTCAACTCAAGAAAATCAATCGTAGAACTCACACTCTTTCAGATGATAATGTATAGTGTTAGGGTTAGAGACTACGAGATGACCACAGTTGTCGAACTCTCCTACTCTTTTTCCAGGGTGCAAATTAAATTCACTGATAGCCTTGGACCAGCTATTCTGTGAATTGCATAAGGGGATAGAGTGTAGCTACCAACTAGTCATCAAAAGTAAGTTAGGACTAAATGACTTCATTTACTAGCGTTGGGGAAAATAAAAGTCATTAGTTTATTTATTTATTTGTTTATTACCAGCAAGAAAATACAAATGTCGCTGATCTCAGAGGAAAGTGTGAAGCTACTAGCAAACATAGAAAACACATAGACACGCATTGGCGTCCAATTTTGTTATGCGACTGTCGCTAACGAAACGTTGTAATGGGATAATGGGTTTTCTATTTTCATGAATTTTACATATTTTCTATATTTTTTAAAATATTCTATAAACTTTGCTTCAGATAATAAATAAAAAATGTTTTCTAACAAGTTAGACTTATAAAAAGTAGAGTGTTTTTCTTACACCTTAAAATAAATTTAATCTCATTTAAGGATAACTACAAGAACATATTTTGTTAGATGAGAGAGTAAATCTGCCAATTATTCGTCCATTTATTAAGTAGATTTAGCACAGAAACAGTGATGCCAAACATAATTGCATGTTTAGCTTGGTGAAAAATCTAAAATTCAAAAGACTAATGGAAAAACTATTTTTCTGGCTAATGGTCAAGTGATATATGAGATAAAATACAAAATAATATGGAGATAGGAAAGTGACTAGTAAAAACGGTTTTATTATTTTATTGTATTAATCATCTTTAAAATATGAATATAATTCCTTGTAAATAATAATACAGTAGATGCCGCCTATTGTGATCACTTTGGGACAGTCGCTTTTCAATAACAACCCGTTGATAACATCAAGCAAAGGATATAAAATATTGCATCATTTATTTCAATTTATTGTTACAAACAACATTTTTAATAACTAATTATATGAAGAACCAAAAGCTTCAATTCGGCGACGTGAAATTATTTAAGTTAACCTTAACTTAAATAATTTCACGTCGCCGAATTGAAGCCTTTGGCTCTTTATATAATTAGTAATTTATTAGGACACCTTCTTGGCAATTCTTATAGTAGGGTAGGTAAGTTCTGTTCGCTACAAACTTGGTATTACTTAAGTCTACCAACTCACTGATGAGACCTCAATAAAGGTGGAAACCGGTCTGGGTAGTGACCTTCTCTCATAATGTAGAACAGTAATACAGCTCCTAAGAGCTGGGTTTCACATTATGGGTAAATACCGAGAACAGGGATCGGAGCTTGCTCCATCCTTACTATGAGTTGCCCTGGTGTTGCACTATCCAGGTATTTGCTTACGCTTGGACTCGCCGATCTTCATATAGTTTCTATATTCAGCATGAAACTCTTTGACTTTCTTATTCGGCTATGAAACAATATGGGCTGTAATATCCCTTAACTTAAACGATTTTAATAATCAACAACAAAATTTATTTTAAAATTGTATCTAGTGTTGTCTGTCGTGTGTTTGAATATAAATTTTTTATTTGTAGTTCATGAATAAATTGCTCATACTTCGTCGAGGTATGCAACATGGAGCGACAAAAGTCGAAAGGCATTATGCGTATTCGTAGAGCTTCTTGCATCTGGGAATTGGTTGGAGGAGCTTCTAAAATTTGTTCTTCTATATTTGTATTAGGTTCATTTTCTTGTATTAGTTTAAAGTTCTCATCGGAAGCAGCTTGACATATTTCCAACACTGTCATTGTAGCTACCACTTCGAAGTTGTTATCAATATCCAACCAATTTTCAAATTCTTCTTTTTACAAACCGTCTGGGATTTTATCAAAGTTTCATTTGTAAGATATTCAAATTCTTCGGGAGAAGGCGTTTCAGAGTTTGTCTTTAAAAATACAGTTTTTTTGGAAGCAGTTTTAATAGTCTTCTCTGAGACTTGCTTTCATGACATTGCTACCGAGTACAATGCATCAAGAAGGAAAATCTTCTTTGCAATTGCACTTGCAGATTAGTCTTTTAAATAATCAAGTTCCGCTATAACTTTCGCACTAACTTCCTTGCGATAATAAGCTTTAAAAGCGTATGATGCCTTGGTCACATGGTTGAATTAACGATTTAGTGTTCGAAGACAAGAAACTTTGATGTTCTTTAACGATAAATTGTTTGGGTGTGCAGTGAAGTTGTCTACTAACAAGACAATGTTTTTTTTTTTAATTTAAGATCCCACCTAACTAACCAATCGTTGAAAATGGCATTTGTCATCCAAGCATTTGCACTAGAACAACAGTCAAGAGGCAAACTTTTGACACCTTTAAAACACTGAAGAGTTTTACGTTTTCCAACCACTAGACGCTCTCTCACCTTTCATATTAGCACAACAAAGCACTGTCACTCGCTCTTTTCAAGACTTAAATTATTTAGTAGTTTCTTTTTAAACATATAAGTGCTCAGGCATAGCACGAAAATAGTCCTGTTTCGTCTTCATTGTAAATATCTTCGGGAGAATATTCAGTAGTAATTTTTGGCCACTCGGTGTTAATCCACGCATCAGCTGATAAAAATATCAGCACTTTCTCTTCACCATGAATATGCTTGTACACGATGTTCTCTCGCTTGTTCCACCTCTTAAACCATCCATCGGTTGCGGTGAAGTTTGTTTTGCCCATTGTTTTCTCAAGTTCTGCTTTTTGATGAATCAAAAGCCCATGAATCGAAGTCTTCTTTCCACGAACATTACTAAACAAATTTTTAATGCTGATTCAACTTTAGTATCCTTACCAGATCGGGCTCTCTTCCGATCCATGTTCTCATTAGTAAAAGTTTCAATGGTTGATCTGTTTTTTTAAGATCTTACACAAGAATGGTTGTAAAATTTTTAAATCTACAGCCGCACTGCGTTGAATCCTTTTGGACAACTTATCATAGCACTCCAAAATTCTTTGCTTTTCTTGAAAAGATAGATCTTGACGTTTTTTCACTTGCGTCTGTCATAATGCTAAAGGCTGTTTTAGCGAGCACTTAAAGTCAAATTCACTTACTGAAAGCGAGTACGAAAATAAACTCGAAAAATCATAATTAGACTGTACTTATACCCCCCCCTGCATTTGCCTGGAAGATATAAGATTAAAAGAAGATTAACAAAGAAAAGACAGATTTCGACAAATGTTCTTTGTCAAATTTTCTCTTGATTAGTCCTTATTTCTTAGAATTCTGAGACACAAAATGCTAATCATTCGAGGAGTTTGATAATAATAACCGGAACTTTGATTATAATAGATGGATTATTTTTAATTCATTATGGTGTGTTTAGGGACCGACTGATTTTGATAACAATAGCCGATTGATAATATTATCTGCGATCACAATTTATTATATATTCTTAAAAAATAAATTATATTCTTCAATATTAAGGCATCACTTTTTTTTTCTGAACGTAATATTACACTATTATATATATTTTGTTGTAGAATTATGTTAAAATATCTGAAATCAACGTAGGTAAAATTTAACACATTTTAATGCACATGCGTAGCTGTAATCCAATCAAATCACAATGCGAAGAAAACCTGTGTCAATTAATCTTTCATTATTACGTTGATTTCAGCATACGTTCAAACAAACATGGCGTCGTCACATTCTAATGAAAGTCTGGATTTTATTTAGACTGCTCTCCTGTGGCATTATTTCATCCGATGTGCCTCTCGGATGGCTATAAAGATAACATTTGAAGTCTCAGAGCGTGTTAGGACTATTCACCTGTATTAATAATGTTTTTTTTTTGTTTGTTTGCCACTTTCGTATAACGTTAGGAACGACTTCGCTCAAAACTTTACCCAGCAACCACCGTTACAATAACCTCGTGCTAATTTATCTTCCTGACGTATCTCTTAATCCTTCGATTCACCAGGGCTCTTCAGCAAGAAAAAGGCACTCTCAGCGCTCATAAAGCAACCTTTCTCCGTTCACCGACATCTCTAATGTTGATTCTGCCCAGAGCGGTAGGAAGAAAAAATTGGATTGTCAGATATCTGGAGACACGAAACTCGTCTATAGAAACACAATAACGTCATCATCAATTACACCAGGACAGAGAAAAACGTGTAACAACTCAGCAAAAATACCTCGGGCAATACGCATGCGCAATGGAAGTGAAATGGCGCAGTTGGTTCTAAAATAAAGTATACAAAAAATAATCTTATTATTAATATGATAGTTCAGAACCAACTGCGCCATTTCACTTCCATTGCGCATGCGTATTGCCCGATGATTTAAAATCATCGAATATATAATATTCGATAATATTAAACTATAACTAACTGGATGTTTACTGTAATAGGGACTAGGTGGTGTGCTGGTGGTTTTTTGTCATATTTTATTGTTTGTGGAGAAAATGTCAAGTGCCCCAACGTTTTCTGTACTTTTAGTGGTAAGCGAGTATACTCACAATACTACTAATTGTGTTATATAGACTTCAAAAAAGTCAGGTGACTATTTTTTTTTTTTTTCATACTGCTCCTCTCTCAAGTCAAACGCAATAGTTCACAAGAAGAAGCTTATAGAGATTGAAATACCAATGTCAACTACCGCAGAACGTTACTGATTTGATGGGTGAAGCATCAATGCTTTTCATATTCCCCTTTGTCTGAGAGGGAAGTTCTGTGAGTGGAGAGTTATTGAGCTTTAAGCTCACCCTGGATGGGCAGTGAGATTAGCTGTGTTCAGCTGAGCATAGAATTGACTTGGGTCTTTTGTATTTGTAGAATTCTGCTTCGTTGTAGTTTGATGCTTGTTTGATCAGCGGGTTTGGATGATTATTTGTCTTGATGAAGAACTTTACTGCTAGGTCATGGAGGAGGGATGTGATGTAGGGAATGTTGACTTCTCTGTGAATCTGAGAATTTCTGATAAACCATGGGACATCCAAATTCATTCTCAGACATTTGTTCTGTATTCTCTGCAGCTTTTGGATATTTGTATCCGAGGTATGGCTCCATGCAGGAGATGCGTAAGTGATGACTGGGCGTATTACCATCCTGTATATGAGTAGTTTGTTCTGAGTATCGAGTTTACTTTTCTGTTGATGATGGGGTAGAGCTGTGCTATTACTTTGGATGTCTTCGAGCTTATGTGTTTTATATGATTGGTGAATTGTAGTTTTTTGTCAAGCATTACGCCTAGATACTTGACTGCACTCTGCCTTGGGATCTTAACTCCTAGTAGATGTATGTCTTCCTTGGTCTGAAACTTCTTTCTAATGAACAGTATGGCTGAACACTTCTGTGGGTTTGCTTGGATCCTCCAGTCCATCAACCATTTCTCTAATGTGTGAATACTGCTTTGGAGTCTTTTGATGGCTAGTTTGGGGCTGAGAGATCTTGCTAATAATGCAGTATCATCTGCATATAATGCAGTGATTGTTGAGCTTGGGTTTTGAGGGATATCAGCTATGTAGATAGAAAACAGCAGGGGGGGAAGGAGTGAGCCCTGAGGCACATCTGCTAGGACCTTGCGTCTGATTGACACAGTTTCATTTATTTTGACCCGTATGTATCTGTCTTTGAGGTATGTGTAAATTAGTTTTATTAAATTGATTGGCATATTGAATTTGATGAGTTTATAGAGAAGACCCTGATGCCACCCCTTATTAAAAACCTTCGCAGCATCTATAAAGACCGCAGCTGTGTGGAGATTCCAGTTGAGACCTTTTGTGATATATTCGGCCAGTCGGTGTATTTCTTGTACCGCTATGATTTTTTCTGAATCCGAAATGCTCATGCGGAATAATACCTAATTTATCCGTTGCTGATTGAAGCCTTGTAAGGACGACTTTTTCCGTAACCTTTCCGAGGCTGGATAGAAGACTGATAGGTCTGTTACTTTCAAGGAGTTGAGAGTTCTTTCCAGTCTTTTTGATTGGCGTGATATCCGCCGTTTTCCAAGTTATGGGAAAATGCTTGAATCTGAGGATGGCATTGATTATATTGATTAGATGCGCAATGGCTTTTCTGGGGAGTAGTTTGATTATTCCGTTTGTGATTCCATTTTGAGCTGAAGCCTTGTTGTTGTTCAGATGGGTTATGATATTTATCATAACCCATTGTATTAAAACCCCTAAATGTTTTGATTAAATCTGTATATTAGTGAATACTATGCAAAAGGTAGTTAGCATTAGTATTAGTACCATGGGTAGGCAAAATATCAAATAATCCGGAAAATGTCCGTGTTTGCTATAGAGGTATAATGGGACTTTTCGTATTTTTTTCACTTTTAGCCACCAATAAGAAGGGGCTCGCACACGATGATTAACTATATCTTCTACCGACGAACATATACAAATAACCATGCGTGAAAAAAAGACATTAAATGCCACAACTAATAAGTATTTTATTCTTTTCCTTAGTTTCATTCGATGAAATAAGATGGTTTTAACAACAGCTGGTTGATCAAAAGAAAGAAATTTTCAAATTAACAGGTACTCAATGAATACGCACCCTCAAATACATGCAACAGAGTAGTTAAAGCTGTTGACACCACGTATCTATAACTGGCACCAATTAAACCATTATCCATCCTGAAGAAACTATGCAGACAATATATGATCAATTTTGTTTCTTTTTTGTATATATCTAAAACATTGAATTCAAACGATTAAGTAAGGATCATCGCTATTACTGTATTCCACATAGCCATGCAATCTGGTGTAAATATTAGTTTTATTCTGTTGCTTATCACATTAAATATAAAATAAAAAACGTGGTTGCAGTTCATCGACTTGTAGTTTGAATCGGCCTTCAAAAATCCATATCATCATCTATCACAAATAAAAGCCTTATGAATAAGTAAAGCCATCTCTAAAAATTCGGATGATCCCTAGGCCCCTCAATTGTGGGTGAAAGACCGTCCTTCTCAGCATTGGCTCCACTTAGTGATGGCCTTCTACCAACCACCACCACCGAGCAGAACCGCTCATATTCCGAAGGAAAGCATTCACCGACAAGACCCCTCACCGGGCCGTGCCGGAGAACACTTTTCCCGGAGACTCAAATTGCTCTCTTAAGGCCAAAACCTTAAGAGAACGAACTCAAACTCTCGAATCTTTGCGCCCCAGGGGGTAACAGCCGAGCCTCACTTAAACTTCATTGGTACAGCATTGCATCACAAATAAATGATATAAAAGATAGCCTTAATAAAAGGCTATCCAGTAGCAATGTCTGCACTTCAGCTATCAGCCACATATTTTATATTTACTATATGTATATAAATTTTTGGTAGATTTGATTTAAAGTTCTGCACAAGTGACATTTGAGACTCTGAAACAAAATATATAATAATTATTTATTATATAATAGTTCCTTCTTTTTTTATAACCAAATTAATATTTATCATTGAAATGTATTGATATTTACCATTGAAATTATTGATATTTACCTGTGTAAATGAAATATCAGTTAAGTTAAATAAGCTAAAACTTAGTAGAAAGAAAATCATTCAAGTACTGTACTGTATGTATATATGCTGGCGGCAAAGTTAAATTAGAGAATTTTTAATAATAATAATTTTGACCGTCGTAAGTGCGAATCGTTGTAAATCGAGTCGTTGTAAGTCGAGGACTACCTGTATATAATTTTTTTTTCTCTTTGTCTTTCCTATTTTTTTTTTTTTTGTTTCAGACTAACAGATCAATCAACCACCTAGTTCGATTCTCTCAAGTGTGTGGCTACACGTTAAAGGTTGTTCATCTTTCCCGCATAGTCGAACTTGAGTCCATTGAAGCCATTTTTCCCTTGATATTAAACTGATTAGCAGAAAGCCTTCTCAATTGTGTTTGCAGAGCACAGATATCGAATAGGAAAATTCCGACGTGCTTGTTCCACTCCCCCAACCACTTGTGGGGTTGAGACAATGCCGCTGAGGT
This sequence comes from Typopeltis vanoorti, assembly GCF_054136105.1. Classification (NCBI taxonomy): domain Eukaryota; kingdom Metazoa; phylum Arthropoda; class Arachnida; order Uropygi; family Thelyphonidae; genus Typopeltis; species Typopeltis vanoorti. Next base: position 20,938,684 of record NC_143565.1, on the reverse strand, counting down.
GAAAGTTGGAAGGTGTAAAAGATCACAGAGCAGACAAATCACCCTCAAGTCACAATTACTTGAAACTACCTGCAATTGAATTAAGCCAAATGCATCGTATTCTGACAAAGCTGCCGCACTAAATCTTGTTATGTTTGGGCAATATATACGGTTAATTAGGCAGACACAGAGAACTCCAGACACTAGTACCGTGGGAGATAGAAGTGGGGGGGAGGGAATTGCCCAGGAGGCATGTAAGTGAATTTGCTTGTGGAATCAGTAAAGTTCTCCGACAGCGATGCAGTTTGTAGCGAGGATCCAGTATTGATTTGAACATCCAAGCGAGATCATGGACATAACTGTGGTCCGCTTATGGGATAGTACATCGATGACTGAAAAGACTAAAAATACCAGACTCATATAATTCACCGAGTCGACAGGGATGCATTCTTTTATGTAAAACTTCGTTGATAAATCCTAAGACAGTAGCCAAAACAGGAGAGTTGATGAAATCGAGCTAACAGGTCTTATTGTTTAGTTAATATCATGTTAGCATCGTATTATAATTAGGCCTACTTCCTAATCTTATTCCTAAATATACATATATATATATATATATACATACACGGTACCTTACTTTTAAGCTAAATATAGCTTTGTGCTTAATCGTAAAGGTTATTTTGAAATTTGAAATGCTATTCTTCTGATACTTCTTAATACCTGCACACTCTCTGATTGCTATGGACCTTCTAGCTATGATAGACCTAATAGTTGGGAATTACTAAATATCCTCTCCAAATTTATTTCTAATTCATAGATCAAAGTTATTGAAAGGTGTATTACTATGATATAAAGTCAAAAAAGTTTTGATTTGATAAATTAAGTAATATTTCATGATAATATTAAGGATCCATCATCTTTTCATAGCCAAATAAATTGAAACTAAAAAAGTTTCGAATTTTAGCAGAGTTTATAAAAATATACTTGTTCGTTTTAATTATTATGTTTCTCCAAAGGTATTATGGTGAGCGACATCTTGTGGTCACTTTCTCAAGTTTCAACTGTTGAAATTTTAGAAAGAATCTAAAATTTACAATTGCAGACTATATTGTATTCGTTTCTCTATAGACGATTGAGTATTTTATGATTTTTACTAAAATTTGCCGAAATCTCAATCAAAAGTCGCTATGTGAAGTTTTCAAATGTTGTGATATTAAAAAAAAAATATATATATATACAAGAATGCTAGGAAGAAACGAATTTTATTTTATTGTCTACGGTTATTTTCTTGTTTATTACATGCAGTTTTGAATTCATTGTAAATGTAGTGATGTTACAGATAGGAATAGTTTCAGTTGCTACACTTTACTTCTTTGTTATCTTTATAACGAGCTGTGTGTTGAATCGGTAATTGACCATTAAAGTGAAAAAAAAATCGTATTTTCCGGCACTTCTCTACACTTCGGATTTGGTCTTTGCGTTTGTTCATCCTGATTTACCGAATTAATGTTCAATGATTCATTCTCTATAACAAATGGATTTTTTATTATTTTTTAATGTGACAATTTAAAATTACTTTTATACCTTAGAGTAAACATGAAAAATGTTTAGAATGATTAAAATAGAATAATTAAACTAAAATTGTTTTAATTATAGAATTATTAGAATAATTGAAATAAAACACTTGAATTGAATACAAGTAAGTTGACACAAATTCCAATGACTTATTTTTTTCCCTTTTGTTTCGTGAATACTGTAGAAACTCTAAGTTGGTTCTGATTTCCACATTAATCTGAGTATAAATTCGATAATATTAAATTGATCTCGCAGTCTTGTGAATTAAATTATCAATAACATAAACACGCTGTTTATGTTATTGATAAAGATGATTATAGAAAGTGTAGGTGTAGGAATATTGGTGTATAAAAGTAGTCCAAGCATTAATTAAAAACAAATGGGAAATAAATTCGCGAATGAAACTCATAGGAATATATATATATATATATATATATATATATATATATATATATATATATATATATATATATATATATATATATATATATATATATATATATATATATATATATATATATATATATATATATATATACAGGGTGTTCGGGATAAATTTGACATATTTATAATTAATTATATTTTTCCGTAAGTTACATGTATTAACACACACTTCTCTTCATTTAAAAGTTTGGACCCTTCTTCATTCATATACAAGATGTCAGAAAGGATGGATAGCTGGAACCCACCTGAATCATGGAAGAGAATAACTTGTATCATGATGATTCGTGCCCGCCATCAAAATAAGGATATTACGACTGCTGCCCAATGCTCCCTGAATACAGTAAAAACAATCAGGCATGAACTAGAGACTTGCAATGGTGACTACGAGGATGTAGCAAGAAGAAAGATCCCTAGCAGACGATCTGATTGCGTTCGTACAGCAGAATTCCTCGCAAATCTGCAGGAACAGGTGTTGAAGAACCCTGGCATTGGAATTCGGGCTTTGTTCGTGGAGTTGCTAACTGTAGTCAAGCCCTGGATAACAAGGGTAGCCAATGGTAGGCCGTATGTATGGCAGCAGGATTCGGCCCCTTGCACACCTCTGGGAAAAGTCAAAAATGGTTGTCTGAAAATTTCTACGACTTCACCAGTCCAAATGTTTGGCCTCCAAACTCCCCAGACCTTAACCCCATGGATTATTTTGTATGGGGCGCAGTTGAAAAAGACACCAATCGCACTTCCAGTAATACAAAAGCCCAGTTAATGGATAAAATTAAAACAGTTTTTGCGGCCCTTCCCAGGGAGACTGTAGCATCAGCTTGTTCGAGGTTCCGAAGCAGAATTGAAGCTGTGATCGATGCTAATGGTGGTTATTTTGAGTAAATCTTGTTGATAGTATTGTAATTAACTCTGCCTGTAATGTTTTTTTGTCAATTCATTAAATTTAATAGATACAAAGAAGATTTTCTTTTTCCTTACGAAACTGTCAAATTTATTCCAAACACCCTGTATATATATATATATATATATATATATATATATATATATATATATATATATATATATATATATATATATATATATATATATATATATATATATATATCCTTCTGTGTTTCGTTAAGGACAGAGAGAGAGAGAGAATAGAATGATAAAATAGATAAAAGCAGAGAAAGGAGAAGAGACGGTAAAATAAAGAGTAACAGAGATAGAGAGAATTAACGATAAATGAACATAGAAAGAAAGAAAGTAGAATAAAGACAAAACAGATAAAGATTGACAGAGAAAATAAATGTAAAGAATAGAAATTATAAGATCCAGTGAGAAAAAATAGTGGAAGTGATAAAAAGAGAATAAATAGTGATAGAAAGAAACACAGAGAGAAAAAGCCGAATGAGAAAATGACAATTATGAAAGAAAATAGAAATATAAAGAGAGAAATGACAAAAAGACAGTTTAAATATAACCAAATGATATTACGTGACACCTTCTGGGAGGTCCAAAGACTCATCGAGGGAGACCACTTACTCTACCCATCCACCACCCATAATTACTTTCATCATCTACACCAATGCCAACTACTTCCACCCACCACTAGTATTTTCACAAACATCCGTGCCCAAAGCGTGATTTGAATCCGCAACCTTTTGGCTGGAGAACGAATATGCTAGCCACTCGGCCAACCAGGCTGGCCAAGTGGTTAGCATTTTATTAAATATAGCATATTATTTTAAAGAAAAAGCGATCCAAAAAAGGATAAATGGATGGGTAGATAGCGCGATACAATAAAGACAGAGAAAGAAGTAATGTTTTAAAAAAAGTAATAAAGACTGACATAAAGATGGTAAAGGTGGTAAAGAGAAACAGAGATAAATATAAATTGAAATAGAGAGAGAGAGAGAGAAAATGAAGATAAAACAGATAACTATCCATAAAAAGAAAGAGAAAGAATGATAGACAGAATATAGCAGCATAAATCTAGAGAAAGGAGGAATCAATTTGATAAAAAGAGAATGAAATAATGATAGAAAGATAGGGTAAGAAAATAGAAAGAGGGAGATGAAAACTGAATGGAAATAAAGGGATACATAAGGAGTGAATAAAAGTAAGGTTTCATTCTTGTAAAAAAGAAATAAAGAATAAGAGAAGAGACGAAAGAGAGAGAAATTATGAATGAGAAGCGATACCCTTTATGTAAGATTAAAACTTAGTGGGAAGCCTAATTAGGCTTAACATTATAATCTTCAACGTATGAATTATAATTTTCCGCTCGCATTTTTGACACCCGTCCAAAGCATCGCAATCAACGCCTTGGTGAAGGGTGAACGGATCGAAGTCGAAATTAGGTAAATGTCGTCGTCCCTTGCGTCTGCTTAGTTTAGATTTTTTTTTTCTTGTAATGAGATCAACTTAGCGAAGCCACTTCTGTGATTTCTTTCAAATGAAAATAAATCAACGAATAACTAAATAAATATTCGTTTCTTGGCGCTGTTTTTAACGTGCATTTAGTTATTGATCAGCAGACATCTCCACTTAAGAGCAAGCATCCACGTTAAAACTCCATAAATCAATGCGCACAGCTCCGGAGGTAATGAGAAGTTCCGTCTCCGAAGACAATCTCTCTCTAGGCCTAACGATTGCCATAATGATACCGTGCCAGCACTGTCTGCCTGTTAAGACTATCTGTCTTATAAGAAGCACCACTTGACTTGGTCTTGACGAAAGAAAGAAGAGAAAAACAGAAAAGAAGAAGAAAAGATAGTTGATGATCTTTAACACAGGATATCGAACCACACCGAGCGACGACGCATCGGAACAGTACATCAGACTATTGTAAAGTGGCAACGAATCAATTGGGATGCCGTGCAAAACTCCATCCTAAAATTACCTCAACTAACAACAGACGGTAATAGTGAGTGTCAGGGACCGTGTAATGAAATCGTGGATAACAAGTACAAATATTAATATCGATTATTTCGATCGATAGCCAACAGGTGGCGACACTAACTCACCAAAGAAGAGGGAGAGTGTGTGTGGGGGGGACGAATGATAATCGTATGGTGTTTTAGCACTGGGCCACTAAAATAGAAGAATAAAAATGGAAAGACTTGACGAAGATGTTCGTTTGCTTTTGCCAACTAGTGTACATAAATCTTCCTTTAGATGAGTTCCTTATTTGTTCATCAGATTTAAAAATGTTACAGTTAACAAGCTCACTCAAGTGTATTACGATAAATCAACTCCCATGTTTGGAAATGTAAATACTCTCATAAAACTCTTCTTTATCTGAAGCATTTGATGGGAAGGAGGATGTGAATGATGTGGAAAGACTGATAATGCAAAACACACGCAGAAGAAAAGCTTAAACATAAATTGGAGTCATAAGAGAAACAAACTAACAAAAATACTCTGGAGAGAAATTTTAAATATTCAAAAGTCATATGAAAGATTTTGTTGTGATAAATTTTATCGTGGTTCATGGGGTAACCAGTAAATAAGCAACCTACATTTCCTATGGAAGGTTCACCTAAATCTGAAATTATATTTACTGCTGTAAAAGGCTTGATGCATTTTAAAGCTGTGTTTCAAGTTGACTTTATATCATTTCTTACATCTAAAATAGTTCACTATTATTTCATACTATTTTTGTTTCTGATTGATGTTTCTGTTTAACAGTAAACAAGGTCGGTGACGGCTGTAGCAAATGCGGGGCCCCATTTCAGATCATCTTATTAGTTTTTTTTAAAAAAAAATTTGGATAAATTATTTAGCTGAATATGTGCTATTAAACAGTATTAAAAATTAGAGAATATATTTATTGATTATACCTTTACAAAAGAAAAAAAAAGAAATGCATATAATAAAATACTTACGACGACATCTTAATTCCGTAAAATCTTCAAAATTTTAAATTTGTCAATAAAATATTCAAATAACATTCGTTCAAGTGAATACACACTTCTGATATCCAACAATAATCATTTCTTGAATGTGATAAAAAATTGAAACATTAAACAGCGCACAGTACAGAGAAAAATGCTGTTGATAAGTTAAATGCTAATTACCACCGCAAGAGGTCCTGTTTGTACGATAATGCTCGTGCCTACATTAGGGGCCAAATTATTGAAACATTTGCAGACATTAGAGTATGAGATCAAACTGCATTATAAAATACACGCTTTGTTTTTGGTTCTTTGATGTGTTAACCATTTTAGCGACTTTGGGTTTTTTGATAGAGAGAAAGCACCACACCTGGTGCCTTCCCTCTGTCTGTTAATTTCTTCCTCTTCTTCTTCTTCTTCTTCTTCTTCTTCTTCTTCTCTCTTTCTCTCTCTCATCGTATTTTCTGGTTATCTATTTTTAGTTTTTTTCTGTCTGTCGTTCTATTTGATATTCTGACACTTTAATCTCGTGTCTGATATTTCTCTTTGTCCTTCCCTATAACCTTCCCTCTCTTTTTTCTCTGTTCTTCTCTTTATTCTAATTGTTTCTATATATTTTTTTGACATTTTTCAGTTTTTCATACTTTTTCTACCTCTTCCCTTTTCACACATGTTTTTTCTTTCATTTTTGTCTCTTACCGTTGCACCTGCCTTCTTTCTCTCTCTCTCTGATCTGATCATACTGAACATTAAATAAGTTCAGTATGATCGGAGTATGACCTGTTCAAAGAACAGCTTTCATCACCCACGAAACCTGTTTGATCCCTCCCCCCAACCATATCGCCATAATCTGCCTAATTCCGACGACAGTTGTGTTTTGTCTTGTTTGCAGGTCTGACTAATCCAGTGGTTAACGTACGTTTTCCAACCGAAAATGGGCGAGTTTGAATCCACAGTGAATGTTTGAGATCGTTAGATCAGAGATGAATTTCACCTCTCGGTGTGAGAGCACTGCTTTGTTTATGGGAGGCCAGAAGTGGCTTGAAAAGGGTCCAGGTTTGATCTCTAGAATACGGTTTCGAACTATGTAGAAATAAAATAAAAATCATAACAATAAATGAAAATATTTCCTAACCTGCCTTGCGTAGTGATATACTATAGATTTACAACCTTGGGTGGAAGTCATACTAAAATATCAATATCCTTGAAAAAGAAAATAAAATGATTGAGAATATCTCACCTAGTCCCCTGATTGAAAAGACAAAATAAATAACATCTATAAAAACACTGATAACAAAAAAGAAATAAAAAGCTTTGTTATGATCAACTTATTACAAACATGAAATATATCTTTCTTAAGCTGTACTATCCCCTAAGACTTTCCCCTTCTTCCAATTAAGCCATTCCAATATACTTCGTGTGTTTTCTCAACCGCGTTTCTTTCTCCCTTCTGCTTTCAATTTTCCATCTCGTAGTTTTTTCCCTAGAGTTGTCTCACCTTTTTCTTTGCCTGCAGGTCCGTTGCCTTCATCTCTTTTATCCATTCATCCTTAAATCATCCGCATACCTCTTTTCTCTGTCTGCCTGCCAAGTTTCTTAGTCTAAGAAAAGCGAGGGAAAAAAATTACATCCCTGAGGAAATGATTCGCTCTCGAAGGAAACTTCATTTCCTTGGCCATGCACCTGCCAATGACAAGCAAATGCACTTCCTCCATTCTCCTGTCTTCCACAACAATGACCCCACGCACCGGTGGATTCATCGAACCGTAATGGAGAAAATTGTGACTTAAACGTTTCTTTCAAGATGCCCAACGAAAATAATGTGAAAGAGCAAAAACGCTTCATTTTCACAATAATCTGCCTCATCCCAAACAGATGGGAGAAAAAAGATTAAAAAATTAATTGATAGTTTTCTGATTAACTTCAAAGATTGTCCTAAAAGTCTGTAGATAAATGTTATTACAGATTTCTGCCTAATTTTAATCTTCAACAAGTGACTAAAATGTACATTAATCATGTACAATTCTGCCTTATTCATACATAAAAAATTAGCAAATTTCATTTGAAAAAATTATAGTGAAAAATATGTTGTTTACTTCTTGCAACACGACTGCGCAAATGTTTATTCTGATGTAACGTTTGACGTTATGAACTACTTTTACTTGATTGGTCATATTCTTAACAATGGCAGCACGGGTTTCGAGAGAAATATTACGTTCATATCACGTGGTAGCGTTACTATGGAGATGAATATCATGAATATTTCATCAAAGCAGACTTTTGTGAATTTAATTTGTTAGCCTATTGGTGTTTGCGTAGGCATTTTTTCGTCAAATCTGCAACAAAATTAAATTACAGTTTTTGATGGCAGCGTATTTTTTTTTATCAAAAGAGCGTAAATTTAGGATTTATTTTCACTTGGAAGATTTTGCACTAGTAATGTTTATAGCATTGTAGCCTTTATTTATAAACTGTGATTCGACGATGAGTGGATGTACTCTTGGTAATGTATACTCTACTTTCATAAATGCAGAACGATGAGTAAGATAAACAGTGCACGAAGGGGTACACATACAGTTTGTCAGTGGCATGTAGAGATCCTCCGCTTCCAATGTTGCTTCTTAACGTTGTTAACACAAGTTAGTGTTTGCGTTTAGCGTTGCTACTACACCTTGACTTCATCAACGAGTCATCATGAGAGGTACGAGGGCTGCTGGCCCGTAATCAGGGCGGACAAAGAGATCAACTGCATGGCCTCTAATGAGCACATCTAACGACGTTGTTATGCAAATCAGCTGTGATGGATGAGTGTCTTATCGGGGAGACGCAGAAGCAGGAGAGGCTTACGCTAATGACTCCAGAGTAAATCCACCTTTTGTCTCTCGGTGCGACTCGCCAAAGGGACATCTGAATTAGCGCTTGACGGTATCTGCAGCTCTCTTTCGAATACCGAGATGAATCGGCTCCAGGAAAGTTCAAATTGGGTGAAACTATTCAAAGCCTTTTCCATACGATGGTGTTCAGAACGGCAAATGGAAAAATGAATAGACAGACAGACAGATAGACAGACAGACAGAGAGAGAGAGAGAGAGAGAGAGATGACAAAACTGAAATAGAAGAAAATAGAATCTAAAAAAGAGTGGAGAAAAGTGTTGAGGAAATATTAAAGCAACGATAAAAGAGAAGATTATAATGAGTGAAAGAGGAAGTCAAGAACTGATCGAAAGAAGGAAGAGATGGATAATTCATGAAGATACAAAGAAATAGGTAAATAGATGAGAAAAACTGCAACAGCTGAGATTGAAATGGAAATTAAGAGAAAATGAAGATAAAGAACAGAAAGATAGACTAAAGGAAATGAGAGAGAGAGAGAGAGAGAGAGGCAGTGAACAGAATATAAGAAAGATAAGATGAAAGCATATAAGAAAATATAAGAGCATAGAAAAAGACAGGAAAGAAAGTGTGAAAAACGATATACAGAATTATATATATATATATAATGTTAAAGATACCAAGCAATTTTATAAGCTAGGTTTTAATCATTTTTCCCAAGTAAGCAAACAGACAAATAAGTCAAGTTTGCGTCTGAACGTAGTTCAAATATGAGGCAACTCGTGGTAAAGGTAGAGTAAGCTCCGATCTCTTTCCTTAGTATTTTCCCCTAATGCAAAGCACATCCCCTTGAGGGGATGTATGATGTTATGCATTAAAGGCAAGGGCCACTACCCAAATCGGTTTCGACCTTTATTGAGATCTCGTCAGTGGGAGCCAGACCCAAAAAATGCCAAGGTTGAAGTAATGCGGAGCTTATAAATTTTACCTAAACAAGTTGCCACAAGGTGCTTTGACCTTATTAAATAAAAATATCAGGATGAGAGTAAGATGTAGAAAGTTTTTTTACCTCAGACTTGAACTACGTTCAGGCGCAAACGTGACTTACTTGTATGTTTGCTTACTTGGGAAAAAGGATTAAAACCTAGCTTATAAAATTGCTTGGTATCTTTAACATAGTATATACCCAAGGTAAAAAAACTTTCTATCTAACTATATATATATATATATATATATATATATATATTACATAGTCCGTCAAAAAATGTATACACACTTCAGCAAAAGAAAACGCTGTATAAAAATTGTAATATTAAATACCACTTTGAGCACCTCGTGTAATTGTAGAAGTCAAAGGTAACTTGTATTCATCCCTTGATGTTGTATAAATTTAGTATTACATTTTTATACAGGTTTTTCTTTTGCTGAAGTGTATATACAATTTTTGACCGACTCTGTAATATATATATGCAGTATAATTATATATAGCTATAATATATAGCTTATGTAAAATATGTATAGAATGTGCATAAACAAGAAAATAAAAAAAATATGTATTTAGTTATCTTAAATAAAATATTTTTTTACAAAACAACAACAACGTATTGAAATAAAACCCATCAGCTAAATCTGTGTCCTCCCTCTCTGAAATGTCTACTAATTCATAGATGGCCCATTTGTAGTTTTAGTAGCTAATATAAGGTTGCCAATTGACATGCCGTTCGTTTTATTTATGGAATAACTCAAATGAAGTGTTAGAATTCGATCGTTTAGTGCATTAAAAGTTACAGTGACCTTAAAATTCTGTTTGAAGGTCATCGAAATCATATTTATAATAAGATTTTGGTACTCCATCTTGTGGCGCAGTAACTGAGCACATTACATGGTTCCAAGAATAGGATTTGGCTTCGGTATCATCAGCAGTAGAGGAGGAATCGTGGCTTCCTCAATATCTGTTCTGCACATAAGCAGATTAAACCTTCCACGCGGGCATTCACAAGGTTATGATGTTCATTTTGTCTGCTCGCTTTGCAAGGCGTCATTTCCGACAAGAGTCACTCTCTCTCTGTTTCTCTGATTAGGCGAAAGAGAATGAAATTTGCATGTTGTTCGTTCTCTCCGGAGTGTGCTCGGCTTGTTGAAGCTGTCTTGTTTGGATAACAAAGGACCAAGTAAATAATTCAAAGGATGTTGGTAGATGTAGCAATGTATTTAAAGGATCGTCCCTCAGAGGGTTGCCCAACACTCCTAGCGTATATCTCGGCTAATATCTTGAGTAGTAGGGCACCGACTAAACAGGGGCTAAGCCTAATAGCAGGTCTCTTGAGGATACACAAGCCATTAGGTGTCAGAAGAAATTACGACCTCTAAGGAAGGGTAGATTCCGCGCGTGTGTGTGCAATCGAGCCTCGCGTGAAGGAAGGAAGCGATGAACGAGAATAGACACTTGTAAATTACACACGTCAAGAGAGAAAGAATGTGAGGATTTTCGACTTCAACTGAAAACATTAATCCTCAATCTCTCTCTCTCTCTCTCTCTCTCTCTCTCTTTCTCTCACGTTTCAAGTGTCGTTTTGAACCGTATGTTGCATCAGGAGCATCACTCGCGATTATCGTCTGATTATCTGTTTCTCCGACTGTGTCTCATACAATAGAGAAGCTATGCTGGACAGATTGTGGTGAAATTTAGTACAGATCTTGGGAAGAAAGGGAGCGGTGTTGTGCTAAACTAATAAGCGTTCAGTATGCAGTATTACAGTGACTGTCATAAAAATAAAATAAAAGTACAAGAATGATGTTATCCATTACCAAAGAAATTGAAATGGTATTATCAATCGTGCGGTAAAAAATGAATGCATCGCACTATCATTAAAATCGTCATATTAGTATAATTCAGCCTATGTGGCGCTATTGAGAAGAGGTCGTCAATGGTTAAATAGTAGAGAGTTATATCAGCATTGTGAGTAAAGTTCACTTGTGATACCTCGGCTGCCTCTTTAAACTACCTATCATATTGATTATAAGAGATGATGGGATATGCGGAGCTCTACTGCTGATGTTTATTGTGTGGATGTTACCGTATCATCTTTATGATCCATATGATCTCTAATGGCTTTTTTTTATCTTACTGATGAGTCAATATATTATGACCTGCCTATTTCTGGCCAACTAGATTGCAGAGTTGGTCAGAAACAGGTCGGTATCCTGGTATGGAGAATGCTCTCATGAACATCGCTGGGTCTTCTCATCCTCCCTGAACATTCCTTGACGCTAATTTCTACCTGAGGATTGATTTGAACCAGCTATTGACCTACATTGCAACTATATGGCTCGATGGATTTTCTAGCAAGACAACTCCGAGTGCGACAAGGCACTGGGCAAGCATGGTTAGAAAAGCATATACAAGTATTCCGCATCCCCCCCCCCCGGCAGCCCACTTCTCCTGGTTTGAATTTCATTGAAAATTTGTACAACCATATAGAACGCAACATCCACCGGTTGACGCTAGTGCCTCGCTCAGTCGCTGACATTCGAGGATTATTCTGTCCAGGTGGTCGGTCCAAAATACCATAGGATGCCTTCCGTGGTCTACTTGCGTTAATTCCCAGCAAGCATAAGCGGTTATTGTGATCAAAGAAAGGCCAAATACGCTGTTAGGTAGGTGGTCATTCATAATGTTTTCGCCCTTGAGTACATAAAATTAATAATAATAATAATAAAAACAGCATGACTTCTCTTATAAATGAAGTGATGCTGTCATCTCCTATTGTTTCTGAAGTTACTTCAAGTTACGTTGGATTGTTTAGAGTTAACTTAGTCTGTAATTTCGCCTGTAACTTCGTCTGTATCTTAGAGTTACAGACGAAGCAACTAAGAATGTGTGTGTGTGTGTGTGTGTGTGTGTGTGTGTGTGTGTGTGTGTGTGTGTGTGTGTGTGTGTGTGTGTGTGTGTGTGTGTGTGTGTGTGTGTGTGTGTGTGTGTGTGTGTGTGTGTGTGTGCGTGCGTGTTTCTTTTTCCTCCCAATAGTAACCCTGCCAGGAGGTAATTTATTCCTACATGCTCCATTGCATATAATGCATATATTACAAGTAGCTTTCTAAGTTCTGATTAGCATTTATATTTCCAATTATGTATCATATTTAGATTTATATTTTTACATCTATATGTGCATATTTCGACCTTTCATATATATATATATATATATACACACACACATATATATATGTGTGTGTATATATATGTGTGTGTGTATATATGTGTGTGTGTGTGTGTATATATATATATATATATATATATATATATATATATATATATATATATATATATATATATATATATATATATATATATATATATATATATATATATATATATATATATATATATATATATATATATGTGTGTGTGTGTGTGTGTGTGTGTGTGTGTGTGTGTGTGTGTGTGTGTGTAATACTTTTCGATAAGTCTCTGTTTTAACACTGGCCACTTGTCTCTAGAAGTGATGCTTGTTGTATTAGGGTCATCCAGATGGAGTGCAGTAGCTGACAGTCGTCAAGTATGTGATCGACAGTCTCTTGAAGGTGCGGACAATAAATGCATGATGGTGATTCAGGGATATGTAATCGGTGTACGTAGTGTCCTCGTTTTCCATGTCCCGTTAGTAGCGTGGTTAAACCTGGAGAAATGGCGTGTTTTTATAGCCGGAGTTGGCTTCTGATGCTTGGCAAGAATTCTTTTGTTGTTGATCCGTTTTTTGATGTTTTCCATTCTTCTTCCCAAAGTCTAAGCTCCTTTCTTCTGCAAGTGTTTTTATAGCAGATTTCGAGTACTTTTGGTAACTTGTTTCAAGCTTTCGTTTCTAGATGCTTCTTTAGCCAACTGATCCGCTCTCTCGTTTCCTTCTACCCCCAGTATGCGCGTTCACCAAGCAGAACTTGATTTCCCATCCCTTTAGAGTGAGATTTATTGTCTGTTCTATCAATACAAAATGGTTGTTCTGGTTTTTTATGCCGTCTATAGTGCTTCTACTAGCACTATAAATTGTTGCTGTCTTTTGATGAGAGGTGTTGAGTTCTAATTCCCTTCTTCTTCTTCTTCTTTGAGGGCCATCTCATATCGGAGGTCGGCGATCACCTTGGCAAATTTTGAGCGATCCTCAGCTACTCTGAGCAGTCTCTCAGAGTTCATACCAGTCCACTGTCTGATGTCTGCCAGCCAAGATTTTCTTCGTGTTCCTTGTCCTCTTCTTCCATTTATCTTCCCTTTTATAATTCAATTATATATCTAACTCCCTGAGATATATAATTGAATGAACAATAGCAAGTTGTTCTGCTTGGTTGTTGGAACAGAGAGGATGCAGTCTAGAGACATTCTTATATAAAGGACTGCCTGTTATATGCAATGAAAGAATAGCCGACATTTCTTCCAGTTTTGCTTCCATCAGTGTATATTTGGAATTTGTCACTTTCAGAGCTTTCCTTCTCCTCGATATATGTTCTCTTTGCTGGGTGAGGCCACTGTGGGCGAAGCGGACGTTCGTAGCAATTTGGATCAATGTTGGCATTTTCGATATATCTTTCGGAAGTAACTTCATATATAAGAGAAAAGTCTTGCATTTTCAGGAGGATCGGTGCTAGACCAGCAATAATGCAAGCTCCCTAGAAGGACATTGTCCTGTATCCCTTAATTATACGGATGGCTATAAGGCGTTGAACTCTGTTTAGCTTTTGTTGGTTTTTCATTGATTTTAGTGTATATTTCCAGGCAAGTGCAGCATAAGATATTAATGGCAGTATAGCTCCGGTATATATTGTTTTCAGCGCTCGTCAGCCTAATCCCCACTTAATCCTTGCCGACTTAGCTAGAAAGATTAAGTTTTGATGCTATTGAAGATAACTTTCTTCTCGCGTGCCCACTCTGCGATTTTAAAGAGTTCTTCGTTGGCCGTTACTTCTAACTGTAAGTCGTCGTGTCTCCGAATCATTATCATAACATCATCGGCGAAAGCTATGACTTTTTGTTTCAGTTGTGAAAGGAAGTCTTAATAGCGAGTCGTACTGGATGTTCCAGAAGCTTGGTGCACTGTAGGAGCCTTGTGGACAACCTCGTTTGACTCTTTCGTTAGAGCTATGGTTTTTAATGTGATGATTGCTCTAAGGTAGAATAGGTTTTGTGGACATTTTAAATCTTTTAATTGATTGATTGATTATGGCTGGCCACCACGCAGCATCGAAGATTCCATGTACATCGAGTGAGATCAGTAGTAGTACGTCTTGGTTTGCTCTAGACTGTCTTCTGTGAACTCTTTAACCTCCATAATTACGTCTACTCTGCTTGATTGAGGTCTAAATGCATAATGATTGCTACTTAATAGGTTTCTTGAGTAGACATAGTGCATTATTCGGTTTATTAGAAGTTTTATTAGTACCTTACCAGCAACGTTTATGAGACTGATTAGCTTGCATTTGCTAATTTGCTAACATGGATGAATTGCAGGTGGTGGAATGGAGTTAATGAAGTGCATTATCTTTATAATATACAGTATATACAACAACTGGATAGCTGCGTTTTTTTGTTGTTTTTTTTTGACACTCGTTTTTCGGGCGGCTTCTCACTAGATAGTTGTTCGTGTCCCACGTCTAGCTACGAAAGAACTTTATTTCAAGATAATCAAGTGATACTGATAAAACGTTCGACTCAGACATCCGATGTTAACCCAACTGAATATTTATGGACAAGGGTAGAGAATCATAGGAGAAATTACTTATACAGATAATCTTTACTGACTACGTGAAAATATATTCCCATCGAAATATGTCATAAAAGGACAGGATTTATGGCCCGAGGGCTATGTGTATAAAAAAACAACAACATCAACATTATAATTTCAAGGACTTATATGTGGTTCCGACTTCAGTTCATCCATGTCTCCCCCATTGTCCCTAAGTTTTATGATCTTTAACTGAGTGGTATCGGAGAATGTTTTTGAGGGGTAGTCTGGAACTATCCGTTTTTTTAATATGTTCAATCCCCTTTTTTTTGCAGTATATTCTGTCCAAAACATAGTCTGTTATAGGCAGTCGTATTTCTCTATTTGTTTTTTTTTTAATTATTATTATTATTCCAGAGAGCATAGCTTGCCATTCTTCGTAGGAATTTCCTTTAGTTTCTATTCTTTTTTCTTCTGCAGTCCATAATTCACTTCTATAAACACACAAGGTCTTGCCAAAACTTTATAAATTCCTATTATTGTATGCTTTTGAAGTTGGTTAGGTTTAGAAATATTACTGGTCATCCCTGTTATTTTTACGATGTTTGAAATATTGATATCAATGTTCAGCTTCTTTTATATATGATATAGTGCATCTGATGTATTTAAAGCAGTTAATTTGTTCTAAAATTTTATTTTCAATAATGATTTTACAGCCCTTTAAAGGCCATGATGTTTTTTTTCCCTGTTCATATTTGCTTGTTATGGTTTGAAATATTGTACGGAGACTCATCTGTTTATTGATTTCAGATGGCATCAGAATTTTAATGTTTTTTTTTTTTCAGTAGAAAAAAAAACATTAAAATTTAATTTCTTAGTGTTCCCCATATTTAGGAAACGTAGTGTATCTATTCGAAGATCTTAATCGGCTTGGAAAAAAGGCTGCACTGTTAGTTATTTTCCCTTAAATATATTTCTATTGGTTGGCAGCCAATAAAGAAGATTTCACTTTTTTACTTGGTCAATGCTTTATACGTGAAACTCCTTTACTGCAGAAAGAATAGGTGGATTATATCAAAGAAGAGTTTTGTGAAAAAATCTAGGGCGTCCTGTCTAGACGGATCGGAAGAGGAACAACGCAGACGGAACGACCTATTAAGATATCAGATGAATCTTGAAGTCACGTAAATTAACAATAAAATCCTTGGAGTTTTTATGACACTGCGTGAGTGTTCTTTAGATCTGGAAAGAAGCTTCTATTGTAATACCATCCTTACTTCTTTTTTTTCCTTCTTTTACTTCCATTTTTCCTTCTTTCACGGGATTTCCTATGTAGTAGACCCACCCGTGTGAGTTTTAATTGCAGATCTGCCTTCAGATGTCAACAAATAACGTGAAATCCTTTCGGGTCTGTTTGGGGATTTGTCACTTTAGTTATTGCAAAACAAAGCCTTGAAGACATTCTGTCGTCCTTTTTTTTATGTAAGCTAAGAGATTTACGACCTTCTACATAAAGCGTGCATCTCTTTCGTGTGGGTTCCGTATGATTCACTCAAATATTTCATTACGTATCGTTTTAAAGTTTTAGCACGTCCCAGAATTCAGAAAAACAACAATTAAAACTTATAAAACGCTTATTTTATTTTATTTTAAATTAGTTTATTTATTGTTTTTGCAATCAAGATATAAATCAGGGGTAATACTTCCGTATATCATAATTGCTAACAAGGGCTGTGGGTGTTTGTGTGTGTGGCATGCAAGTGGCAACAGTAGTGTGAGTACAACGATATTCGGCATTCGCGATAGTGTTAATAAACTGGGCATTAGGCATAAGAACAGAGTCTGCTAGTTAACAATGTACTGGCATGCGAGACGATCTTTGTTTGCCTGTAAAATTGAAATACCTAAAGAAAAAATTGCGAGTTAAAGATAAGTGTGTTTTGAAACAATTGTGGGTGTGAATACATGCGCGGGAAGAAAAAGTGCACATTTTTCGATTTTTCACCTGTCTCTCTATCTCTATAAGCCTCCGGCCTTCTTTCTTTCCATCAGCAAATTTATTACTATTTCATTCTCTTTGGATTCCTCTTTGTCTATCTCATTTTTCTTTTTTTTTCTGCTGTTTCCTTCCATCTCTCTCTTGTCTTTCTGTTCCCTTCAATTGTCTATATTTTCGCGTGACTTCTTGCTCATTTTAAAAAGACAGAAATCGTTAAGCCTATTGCATCAAGTCCCTTATGCATTTCCTTGTCATCCACGCCTATATTGGAAGATTATTGTTCGAACGGGCGTGGTAAGTAACATTGCAAATATTCTCTTGTCGACTAAATGATACCCTGGGGACTCATCTAAAAATAAGGAGTCGCTACCCACACTGAATAAGTCTACGCATGTCATTGATTTAACGCGAGTATCAAACCCAATGATTAATTATTTTGATAAGAAAGAATGCCATACTGCATTTTTCATATGGAAATTAATGAATAAATGCACGGCTGTCTATACTTGGACATATCAATATTTACCCAGAATTGAAAATCTTTTTAAGTATGGAAAATACAGCTGCGTTTCACATTATAGTTAATGTAATATTCTTGGGCAAAATCACACAAGCTAAATCTGACGTAATGATTGACGTCATTTGTTTTGAACAATGAAAACCATTTGGGAAGCAACATCAAATCCATTCTCCTCACGAGCTATGAGCGCGTGGTCTTCAATATTATGTCAATTTCATGTTTACTGTTATTGTCCATGCAAAAGTATTACTATTAAAATAAATGGGGAAATACATTTGTTTTTTTTATTCGTTTTTTTTTTTTTTTTTAAACTTATAACTCTTGCAATACTTCACGCTCCTACCGCCCGGTACTGCCACCCAGGAATTCTTATTTACAAGCCAGTCATTTGTCTCAAACATTATTGTTTCCAGAAAACCATAAGCGTCACCTAAAAGGCTAGCTACGCAAGCATGACTGATAGATGGTGGAGACTCGGAGGGAGGAAAACAGTTCGTCGTTTTTTTCTTTCTAACATTCGGTGTAAGGAAACACCTTTCTTCCACGGCAAAAGCCTTTAATATAATAGAGTCCATAAATCACCAAGAAAATTATATATAATGAACGTTAGCTCTGTTCTTGGCTTCGGAGTTTTCCAATCAAAACCTTTATTATACTGTGGCCACTTATAAACAGTAATGGTTTTCTGCTAATACGTTCTGGTCGTTCTATTAATGAAGGCTGCATGTTGAACACGACTCGCAGAAGAAGCAATCATTTATCTAAAGATGCCTGTTTCAGAGAAATTAGCGGACTCCATCATTTATTAGACTTTTTGATTGTATTTACTCTGCAACATGTAAAATCATTTTGTAGTGTTTAATTAGATAATGGAACGAAGGGTAATTGGATTAGAAACCAATAATTGCCCGCACCGTTCTAATTGCGAGCCTTCTGCGCTATTTTTCACAATGAAAATTAACACACAAATTTCTACGTAAACATGTTATACGTACAGATAGAAACAATAGGAACGGATACAGAGAGAGAGAGAGAGAGAGAGAGAGAGAGAGAGAGAAACAGCGATAAAAGAAAAAGAAAGAATTAGGAGAGGTGAGACAGAGAGAGAAGAAAGAGAAAGAATTAGAGGAGATGATAAGAGAGAGAAAGAATTAGAAGATACGAGAGAGAGAAAGAAAGAAACAGCGATAAGAGAGAAAGAAAGGCGAATTGAGACTGGGTTTGATCCCCGTCAGTGACGTGAGCAACTTTTTTCTGGTCCCTTTCGACTAAAGGTGAGTTAGCCGGTCTCATACGTAGGTTGGGTTTTTTTTTCACCCGGAAACTCGGGTTTTTCGTCCCTCAGAATACATGGGCACAACCCAAGCACTCATATATTCTGAGTATAATAATACTCATATAATACGTCATTTAATAAGTTAAAATAACTTTTATTAGTGCATTTTAGAGGTTTCGTTGACCTGACAGCTATTTCAAACTGGTTGGTTCTCTTCAGAGACCAGGCAGAAACCTTAAGAGAGAGCAAAAATTTCTCATTCTCTAAGGAAATCAAATGTCAGGGAAATGATAATTGAACTTTCGATCGGTGCGTACAACTATTTTATTAAATTGTTTATTATTTTAGGAGAATAAATGGACGCTTGGACTGTGCAAGCTAAGGCAACTCTGATACCGAGGATTGCATTCTCGTAAGCTCCGGGGCCAATTTTACGAAACTTTCATTGTTTCTACAAACATTCGGCTTTAAAATAATCTTGGGTTTAATATGCACTTTTACTAAGTAATTTTATATCGCCAAAATGAAGCCGCAAGGCTCGAAATTTTAGTAATATATCTTTTATACCTTTTTTAGTTTTTAAATTGTTTATTATTTATAGAAATACAAACTAGTCATATCTTAAATCCAATCCAATACCCTTGGAGGGTAATGGATAGCAATGCTGTAGCCAATGAAGTTCTAACTGAGGCTCGGCTATTGCTGTTACCCTCCTGCCATGATCAGAGCTTTAATTAATAGCTCAATAACACCTTATCCCTACACTGTCCTCTACAGATAACGGGGAATATGAAAAGCATTCTTGCTTCGCCCCTTTAAGCCAGTCCTTATAAGGACATATCTTAAAGAAGGAATGAATCGACCGTGAACGGTCGATTGATTCATTCAATCCAATACCCTTGGAGGGTAATGGATGGCAATGCAGTACCCAATGAAGTTCTAACTGAGGCATGACTATTGCTGTTACCCTCCTGCCATGATCAGAGCTTTAATAGCTCAATAACACCTTATCCGTACACTGTCCTCTACAGATAACGGGGAAGATGAAAAGCATTCTTGCTTCGCCCCTTAAGCCAGTCCTTATAAGGACTCTATTATACTTCTTAAAATAACTGTATTATATCTATTATACAGTGTATGTTTTGCGATTCTATTGACGAAGTATGTAATGCTACCAGAATTATCTTTAAATAGTTGTAAAGTAGACATATTTAAACATTCTCATGGTTTATAAATGTAACAAAATACATAGAATTTTATTCTATATATTTTTTTGTTAGATGTCGAAGCTATGAAAGCTTTTAAAAATAAAATTGATTATTTTTTATTGAATTCCACCAATAAAAGGTTGCACCCCTATTATACATTATAGCTACGAGTAGGTTCTTTAATCCATTTATCCCTTCGGACAGGTGGGCTTCCCTGATTAAATATTATGACAATACAACTGCACGTCACGCCTCTAATGCATCCTCTAAGGGCAAGTATTTATGACTGTAGAGCTGTGTGTTCACGAGGTGTTTAGCCTTTTTTGAGAGACGAAAAACCTGGGTTTCTGGGAGAAAACCTCCCCCTCCGTATAAGACCGGTTAACTCATCATTTGATTGAAACAATTGATAAAAGTTTGATTCCCACAAGGTCATTCCAAACCAAACGGTTCAACCAGCTAAAGCTACGGAGTCTCTATGGGAAGATTATGGTTTAAATAATCCGGAATCTTTGTTCTAGTGACCAATCAAGAAACTTTTTCAAGCTAGTTCAACCCTTCAGCAAGTAGAGCGGTCTCACACAAGCGATAAAAATCATTCCCTCCACCCAGAAAGATATTCCCAAATCATCCATGCCCGCTGCGGGATTAAAATCTAAAGTTAGTTTATTGCTTCTTTGGAATTAAAGTCAAAGCATCTAAGACTAAGAGGTTGTAATATGACAGATAATAGAGTGCGTTCATCGGCCAGTTTAGCCGGATGATAAACAGGAGTTTCTTGAAGGGAAAAAAATATCTACATCCTAGGAGACCGGTTAACTTATTCAAGGTTGGAGAGCCGTTAGGAAGATTCTCCTTCTAGAAAGAATTGGAATGTAAGTGTTTGTAATTAAAAGACAACATATGGCATCTAGGACAAACCAGCCGCAGTACCTTTCATAGAAGAATGCGAAATACTCGTGCACGTCATATTTTATTTGCTAATTATAGTTAAAAGAAAGAGCTACAACAGATAAAGAATTTTTTCTATACCTTTTAAAAAATAAAACGAATGAAAGATTTTTTTCTTGAGCATATATAGTTAATGAAGATGCAATTAAGTTTTTTTTTTTTTTTTTTTTTTTTTTTTTTTTTTTTTTTTTACTCACCATTGAATGATGCAAGTTCTGGGAAGAACCCACTCTAATTCTCCAGCAGGTTGTTTGCAATGAATATGAGGTTTGAGGTCTACCTGTTTTTAATATCGTTTTGATGAGAAAAACCGTAAAATACGTTTCTGTGAATAACGCGGGCAAGACGAGGAATGTTTAATATTTAGCTGTCACAACGATCAAAAAAGCCCCGTGGCATTGAATTTATTTTCCGTCCAAGTTCAGGTACTCTTCTTTTTATCTATGGCTGTCCACAGAAATATTAAAAATTCTACATCGAAGACACACTGAAAACATCACTTGCCAACGACGAATTATAAGGCAAACTTTTCCTACAGAAACTCTAGCCAAACGAAAACGCTACACACCAAAATGAAAGCAGCAACAGTAATCTCTCCGCCAGATACTTCCACTGCAATATTGGAGAAGAAAATTGATGTGTGCACCAGGAAGCAATATCTTTTCAAGTACACCAAGTCAACGCCTCCAATGGTGAATTTTTGTTGCGGCGATAACCTTGTTTTTCTTGGGTGCCCCTGGGACGCGATAGGAACACATCAAAGCGATCTTTCTTATGCCCTTCCTCATAGACATTTCGGCCACACACACACACGCGCGCGCGCGCGAATCATGGGAAAGAAAAGACAGAAGAATAAAAAAATGGAGAGAAAGATGATAAAGACTCAAGCTCAAGTGAATATAAAGAAACAGAATAAGAATGAAAGGAGATGAGAGAGAGAGAGAGAGAGAGAGAGAGAGAGATGGAAGGCAGTAAATGGGACTTATTCTTAAAATATGTAAACTAACTTTATTCTCTTTATATATCTTATTTTATTCTGAAAACATACAAATAATATTTTAAGTTAAATTCATTTACTAGTTACAATTTGCCAATTTCATAACTCAGACACCTTTTATAAATTAATATATCTAGCATATAATAATATGAAGTTTAATTTAATGTGATGGAAAATCTATTCTCTAGACTGTTGTTTTTTACACAATTTTGCTGAAACTTTGACGTAGGTCTGTATATGTTTGGGATTACGTCTAGGTGGGAGATGAATTTCATTGTATGATGCGATACCACCGACCTGTCCATTGGAGGCGTGAAGTGGATTAAAAAAATGTCCCAGGTTTGGTATAATGAGCAGGGCTTCCCGACCATACAAAAAATTGATACAAAATCCTTAGACCACTCACGGGACCTTTGTACTATACGTTTAATAAACTTCTTTCGTGGGTGGGAACAATGTAAAACAAATTAAATTATTCACTGGATGTACGGAAGTTTTATTAAATTGCTTTTCATTATAGCCAAAAAAAAAAAAAAAAAAAAAAAACAATAATTTTAAAGCATTGATAATGAGTGCAGTAACATCCATCCAAATGTGCTTTTTTTTCAACATTTCTCAGCATGAGCCAATAAAAAGTTCTTCCTACTGAAAACCCTTATTGGAATAATGTTATATATTCGCCACGTCTAGAGCCTCTGTTAGATATCGTTTAGAAATTTCCGATGTCTGTCCTCGTTTGGTTATGCTCATAGTGGCAGCTAACGTCAACAAATGACTTGGTATTACTATCGTGTTGGAGTCCTCTTCGATAAAAGACAAAATACCCCTCATCAGGAGTATATATCAAATATACTATCGGCACAACTTTTGTGTAGTTAATAGTAGGAGAGGATATCAAATCTTTGTTTTAGTTGCTGAGGCTTTTTTGTCTTGTTTATTTGGCTGTGAATTAACAATGTTTATTCTACACATTGGAAGCAATATTTAATGTAATATTTAGCAAAATCTGTTAAATGTTATAAACGTGAATCGTATGGGCAAGATAACTTTGTCCCTAGGTGAAAATGATGCATATTTCTATCCCTAGATTATTTATGTTTAACAATATTTATCACTTATTATTCATCTGTGTATGTGTGTGTGTGTGTGTGTGTGTCATTCTTCTTCTTTTTCATCGTCAGATGACGGGCTGAGTACCTTTATGAAATCTTTGCCATCTGTCTCTCTGAAGCTCGACTGTAGCCAAGTTCTTTTTTGGTCTGCCTATTGATCATCTACCTCCAATGATTTCATTCAAGACTACGAGGGCGATCTGAAAAGTTCTCGCCTAACAATGAAAAAACGAATTTATAATTTAAAAATTATTTTTCAACATAATCTCCCTTAAGACTAATACGTTTATTCCAGCGATGCTCCAGCACCATTATCCCGTCCCTGTAGTGGTTCTCAGTAAGATCTACCAAAAATCCCCTTCTACAGCTGCAATCACCTCTTGACTCGAAGAAACCTGCTGACCAGAGAAGAAGATGTTTAGTTTTGGGAAGAGACAGAAGTCAAAAGGAGCCAAATCTGGGGAATAGGGTGGATGGTCCAACAATTCATTTTGCAGATTCCTTAATTTTTCCATTGCCAAAATACGTTTGTGGGCAGGTGCATTGTTCTGATGAAAGCAAACCGGGCTTTTCTCACGAAGTTTTTCATCTAATCTGGTTAAAAGATTGGAATAATATTCAACCGGTTATTGTTTTATCCTTTTAAATCTAATTGAGAAACAAAATGCCTTTAGTATCCCAAAACACCGATGCCATGACCTTTCCTACTGATGGAACCGACTTTGTCTTCTTTGGCGCTTCTGTCCACTGCTTTGACTGCTGTTTGGATCCTGTTGGTTAATGGTGAATCCAAGTCTCATCTATAGTAATTAATCGACGCACAAAATCAATTTTATTCTTGTTAAAACACTCCAAACATTGTTCAGAGGTTTTTATGCGAGTGCGTTTTGATCTGCTGTGAGCAAGCGCTGCACCCATCTTGCGCAAAGCTTTTTCACAATTCTTCATGCAAAACATATCCTACACGTTCTTTGAGATGCCTATAGTCTCAGCAATTTCACGCACTTTGACTCACTGGTCATTCAATACCATATCGTGCACTTGATCGATGATTTCTGGTGTTATTACACTTTTTGGACATTCATCACGTCGATCATCATCAAAGCTGGTAGGGCCACGTTTAAACTCGGCAGCCCATTTCTTAATTGTCGAAAACGAAGACGAAGAGTGCCCATAAACGTTTATGAACTTCGAATGAATTTCGTTTGGCGTTAAACCTTCTTTTACAAAGAATTTTATACCCGCACGATACTCAATTTTATCAATTTTAAGTGATACACACAACACTTTGGCATCCGACAGCTGTATAAAAAGAACTACTTGATAGAATGACTTCCAATTTCACATGGATGCTTATGACAGATGTACCAACTTAGAACAAAACTCGTGGCGATAGTTTTGCCATCTAAGGGCCAAGGCCGAGAACTTTTCAGACCACTCTTATATATTTGGTCATCTCTTAAAGGACATTCTGTAGAAGTCCTAGCCATCTTATTTGCTGTTTAAGAATTATAGCGATGATATCTTCTCTATAGTGTAATTCGTGTTTGACTTGCTACTTTGTTTAGTGTTCTGACCAACTTATTTATTTTTCTTAAGCATTTCATTTCGATTGCTCTGATTTTCTGTATTTCTTTCTGATTGACCCTATGTTGGCGTAGTTACAGTAATTGTTTTATAGAGTTTTAGTTTTTGAAATGCTTTTATTTTTTCCCCCGTATTTTGTTTAATTTATTCATATTAGACCACCCTTTGTTAAGTCTATTTTGCCATTTCTGTGTTGTCGAGGTTATGAGTAACAAGACTGCCAAGATATGTAAATTATTATTATTACGTGATGACATCTCCAGGGAGTCCACAGACTCATCGAGGGAGGGCGCTTAATCTGCAGCTCTCTGTCTCCACCACTACAACTAACCGCAACTCTACCAACGCCATCTACCGTCCACCTTACTATGGTCCTAGATTTGACACAGAAGATGATATAGTACGCCCACAGATACGAGACCCTTCGACACATGTCAAAAGAAGGAGAATCCATTCCGATAATAGGGTAATCAATCCGTATTGTGGGATGAGTGTTTATTATTACACGTCGGAAAATTAACTTCTCTTTTATGATCATTGTAGTTTTTAAAGTGGTAACTATTTTGCTTGTGAAACAGTTGGAAAATTTTACGTATAAAGCACGTGATTTCGCGTGTTGGTGACCAATTCGTACATCGCCTTATTCTTTTTCCACTTCAACATGAATTGACTCTTCTTGGCAGTCATCCAACGAGAGCTCTCCCTTCTGTGGTCCGACTATAGCTGAGTGATTTTCATCACATTTCAGACATCTGTAGTCAGCCCTACACAGCTTCTGGGCATGAAATTCCTTAGCATCTATGGCATTGCCCGGATGATGTTCTCTTTCTAAGAGGAGGTGCAGTAGTAATTTTGAGACTGCAGACTGAAGTTAATTCATAAATTTGTTTCTGAGTATTATGATCATTACAATAAACAACAGTAAGTTCAAACATCAAGTACAGCTCTTGAAATGGAACTCTACTACTGAAACTTCTCATTTACAATTTAATATATAAAATTGATATATTTAAATATAAGGTGTTAAAATTTATTAATCTTATTTTTAAGTTTATTTAATCTATAGCTTAAATTTTATAATAAAATATAATATTTTATATATAAATACATATTATTATTAAGTAACATTTGTTTATCTAAAATAAATAATTTTATCATATAAATAAATAGAATGATTTGTGCTATATATTAAAAACAAGAAAAAACAGTTTGAACAGGCACGCCGGAACAAATAGAATCCCCTGGATATATCAAAAGAGTTTTTACATTTTGTCAATATCTATTTACTAGTGTAGCTTCTGAAAGCAACAATACATTATCTTGAATGAGGGATCATAGTTTGTCTCTTTTTTTATTATTATTATTATTAAAATATGTGTTTAGTTTATTAGAGACACTGCCTATTGAGTTAAAACACCAGTTTGAAAAACCCATATACAACCTATATAGCATTCAGAACATGATAGAAGAACAATAAGCGGGAGTGGTGAGAGGTGGTCAATCGACCGTGAGATGCGGTGATTGATTCGTTCAATCCAATACCCTTGGAGGGTAATGGATGGCAATGCTGTAACCAATGAAGTTTAACTGAGGTTCGGCTGTTGCTGTTACCCTCCTGCCATGATCAGAGCTTTAATAGCTCAATAACATCTTATCCGTACACTGTCCGCTACAGATAACGGGGAAGATGAAAAGCATTCTTGCTTCGCCCCTTTAAGCCAGTCCTTATAAGGACTATAAGAAAAGAAGAACAATAAGGATAGAGGATGAATCAATCGACCGTGAGATGCGGTCGATTGGTTCATTAATGCCCTTGGGGCTAACGGATGGCAACAATGCAATGCTGTACCAATGAAGTATAACTGAGGTTCGGCTGTTGCTGTTACCCCCTTGGGCGACGAGTTTTTGAGTTCGCTCTCTTAAGGTTTTTGCCTTAAGGGAGCACTTTGAGTCTCCGGGGAAAGTGTTCTCCGGCACGGCCCGCTGAGGGGCTTTGTCGGTGAATTATTTTCCTCGGAATTTGAGCGGTTCTGCTCAGTGGTCGGGGAGCCCGTGACTGAGTGGAACCAACGCTGAGATTAGGACGGTCTTTCGCCCACTATGGAGTGGCCTAGAGATCGTCCATATTTTTGAGATTTCACCTTTACTTACATAGTCGGTGATTGATTTTATATGAGATGCCCATATAGGGTAACGGATGGCAATTCTGTAGCCAATGAAGTTCTAACTGAGGTTCGGCTATTGCTGTTACCTTCCTGCCATGATCAGAGCTTTAATAGCTCAATAACACCTTATCCCTACACTGTCCTCTACAGATAACGGGGAAGATGAAAAGCATTTTTGCTTCGCCTCTTTAAGCCAGTCCTTATAAGGACTATAAGAACAATAACATGAAAATCCTTAGGGTTGAGATCTATTTTAGGTAGTTCACTGTAATTTTTTTGTTTATCAACTGTATATAATATAATAAAAATAATAAAAAAAAGTATATAAGGGAAGTAAAAGTTGTTTAATATAATTGTTGAATATAATTTTTTATTATATTAAACTATTTAATTTTATTATATTAAAATAATTTAATTTTAATTTAATATAATACAAGCTTTGAGTTTGTCTTTAAAAAATGCTACAAAGAGATCAAAATCAATTAGCATGCTATAGAAGAAGAAGTTAATCATTTTTACATACTTGGGAGCAGATGTAGATACTGAATGTGGAACTGACAGGGATATAATACAAAGATAGACAAAAGCTAATATAACTTTCAGAAAATTAAATAATATATGGAAATATTCAAAATATCCTAATAAAACCAAAATAAAGATCTTCATAGCAATTTTAAGGTCGTATTATTTCTTGAATTAGAGACATGGAAGCCGAGCAAAAAATAGGAAGCTAAATTAAATAGTTTTAAAACCAAAATGTCTGCTTAAATTATTAAAAATATCTTAATCCTAACATATAACAAATGATGACGTATATAAGCTGACTGTGCAAAAAAGCATCACCGATGAAATAGTAAAGGTAGATGGAAATGGATTGGGCATTTCCATCCCCCCCCCAATGTTTTATTAGTCACGTATTATAGGATTGAATTCAGCATGGAGACATTTCTAATATTTTGGACACTGAGGGTATACTGAGATTTCGTTGATTAAGCGTGTGTATCGATTGTCATCAGAACTAAAGCATAACTTAATGTTGGCAAAAAATCAACTGATAATGATCAGGATAATCTCTTGTGGAAATCTGTGATTCGTAAGACCATCACAAATTGTAAATCACAGTGGAATATACACTTAGCACAAAAACGTAAGTCCCTTTATTTATTTATTTATTAAAAAAAAGATTTTTTCAATGGATGGGACATTATTTCTTCCACTATTGTTACAAAATGATAAGCCAAAAAAGTGCTATGTTCAGAAGAGAGAGAGAGGGGGGAGATGGTAAATGATTCTGAATAAATTACATTTTTTGAAAATCAAAGTTCATAAAACATTCTTAAAATATTCAAACATTGTTTGGTACACCACACTTCACTTATAAGAGAAGGAAATAGAAAAATGCTAATAGGGGCGCACCAAAAAACAGGTTATAATAACTAAAAATCTGGTAAAATCGTCTTCAGTCCAGATTGACTGATTTTTTAAGGATACTTAATAAATGACTACCCTCTTGTGGTGACCGAGGTTAACAAATAGTCCAAATGTAGCCCATGTATGTCGTAAGAGGCTACTAAAATGGGTACCCAGTGCCTGGTGGTATAGCTGGGCACCCTGCCTACAGAGGACAAAAATATGGAGGATTGGTCCTCCAGGTTGGGGTTTTGGCAATGAGCTAACAACCCATTTGTAAAATATCTCTTGTTAAGAAATCTAAACAACTGAAAGACGGACTTTTTGCAAGCTAAAACTCATAAAGAGTTGTAAAGCTAGAAGAAGAAATAGCTGTTATTTCAACTCAGGCGCGAGTTAATAGAATTTCAATTTTTTTATTCGACCTATATTCATATTTTCATTCTACTCAAAATCTTTGTTACTCACCTGCTATCAACGTTGTAATTTATTACGGAAAATCTGGGGTTGAACCCCATCTAGAACAAGAGAAATCTTTATAAAGACTTGTCGACTGAAAGTGAATTAGATGTTCTTTCAAAGGGATTTTTTTCATCTTTCGGAACCTTAACTTTTTTTTTTCAGTAACACAGATTAACCAAAAACAAAGTTTTTTTGTCTTTTATTTATTTATTTATTTATCATATCAAGGCCAGATATCAAGTACTGAACCATCTTATGAAACGAATATGAAGCTACTGTTGTGGTAATGGAATTTTTTTCTGTAAAGTGCGTGTGTTCTCTAGCCGATTTCCCTGTATGAAGGATGAAAACTACGGTTACAGACAGGAAAAAAAAACCTGGTCCCTCTGGATGTAATAGAGTAGAATAGAGAGATAAGAATAAAGCCATCCCACTATCAAAATTAGTTAATAACATGCCAAGTTACAATCCCCGTAAAGATCTTCAGGAAGCAATGCAAAAAAAAAAAAAAAAAAATTTCATGAAATATTTAACTCCAAATTTGATTATTTTATTTATTTTTCAGATTTCTAACAGAAAATAGCCATACTTTCTCTCTCTCTCTCTCTCTCTCTCTCTCTCTCTCTCTCTCTCTCTCTCTCTCTCTCTCTCTCTCTCTCTCTCTCTCGAACTCTTCGGAGAGATCTAAGTAAATGTCATCTTTTATATCCTATAATTAAATGTCCGGAATCTCTACAGTTGGATATTGAATCCTGTTGTCGCTGCAACACAAACGTATACATCAGTCCACCCTTCCACCTTGAACCTCTGCTCAAGGCAAAGCCCAAAAGGAAGAGTGAAAGAAATCATTCTTGTTGTTTTAATTAGGATATGTGACTCCAGTAGAGACTTTAATGCACCTCCATAAGAGGGTAACATTGAGTTTTTTTTCTTCTTGGACTACTGAGGAAATCCCGCTTAATCCACTGGTTGCTTTCATGTTACTGACAAGCACTTAATTTAAGGCATTCTCTAAGATCGCAGCTTTAAAGAAGATGCCTAGAAAGTGTTAGGACCGTTCAACACCTGCGGTTTGAAGATTAGAAGTATCAAAGACTGGATCTTTTTTCTTTCTTTTTATTTTCTCTGATGGCTCTGTTTTTAAAGAAACTTCATTAAGTGTAGACAATCACTTTGCCCTGGTTAAGGGAAGGGTGGTTTATGAAGGAATTAATTATTGATATCTTTTAGCAAGATTGATGAGGTAATCTTCTTAGTAGTACTCTAATTAGTACTTAATGCTAAGTCACTGCTTATAAGTCCGTACTAGTCTTGCATCCAGAAACTTTTTCAGGGGGGGGGGGGCACTGCAAAATTTTCCACCGGAGGCTAAGCTTGTAGACAAATAATTACATCAATAAATTTTTATTTATTTATTTCATTTTTTGGGGATTTTTTTTCACAAGAAGATCCCGGGGGTTGGGGAAAAGTGCCCCGTATGCCCACCTCCTCTGCGGAAGCCCATGCTTGCATCCCAGTTGCTATCTTATAAATAAACGGCCTTAGAAGAACAGAGCAACTTTTGGACTGCTATTTTTTTTTTTTTCATTTTTACGAAAATTGCTGTTTTTTTTGTTTTTTTTCATTTTTACCTAACTGAACAAATTAAAATATAAAGGGAGAGAGAGAGAGAGAGAGAGAGAGAGAGAGAGAGAGAGAATTATGAAGATAAGAGATACGCATACAGGTCACCGAATTATAAACTTTATTTTACAGGCATGCGAATGCCAGTACGGATCCTCTTCAGTTTCCTGAGCATAGGTGAAATATGTGTCGGAAATAGCCTTCATTACCTGCTTCGGTCGATGGCTGCACACAGGAAGTTGTGTTTGTCTGTATAAGTCTTCTCAGACTGCAGTGATGTCGTTCCCGACAGTCCTAGGACCACAGTTACTCCTCTAAGACAACCAACGCGGGTTATTTTTCCACTGATTAAACATCAGGAATATCTCACTTTCTGAAAAACCAGCTAACTCTGCTGTTTTCAAAATCGTGGCTCCAGCTAAACGCGTACCCACCATAAGCCCTTTATCAAACTCCGAAATATTCTTTGTTCTTCCCATTGTGATCAACACTGCTGATGATTACAAACCAGCAGCATTTTTAAATAGTTGTCTAGAACACGTGAACAAGCATCTTGTATATACGATGCGTAAGTCAGATTTGGGTATAGTTGCATAAAGGTTTTTAATTCAGTCACACTTTTTCGGTTTGTTTCTAAAAATCCATCTAAGGTGAAGTTGGTTTCTTTCAGTTTCACAACTTGAAGCTTAAACAAAACTCCCTCAGAGGACTCTGCATCGATGGCTAAAATTTGTTTGTCTTCTTTGCATTCTTCCAACTATATCAAATTTACTGGTTTGTCTTTCTTTTTACTTTCTTACATGAGCGAAATACTGCTCTCCAACACTGTCGCCATTTACACTATCAGTTGTGATTTTCAGGCAGTTATTATACAATTTGTATGTTGGTAAAAGTTTTAAATGGAAGTAGTTAAAATTTATGAGCAATTGAAACACGATAATTTTAATATTAAAATTAATTAATCTTAATGATTCATGTAATAAACATTAATATTACATTTCGTTCATATTTATAATTTTTGTATTAACATGAAATATTAATAACATTAAGCATTTAATAGCTTAGCTAGAAAGAGAGTATATTAAATATACATTCTTATTTTATAGCCGGATATTTAAAAAAATCTGAAAGTTTGCGAAAAATTAACCATAAGGCTTAAATCGTTGGCATCCGAGTTGCCTTAGCCACTACTTAAGACATATTCTGTCCATTGACCCAACAGTCATCCTTTACTAATGCTTTTGATAAGTTTCTGTTTCTCAAGTCTCAAGATATATCATCATCATATTCATCACAGTAAGTCATATTAATATTAATATTAAAATATATCATCATCATATTCATCAGAGTATGTCATATTTTAAAGTAGTAATATTAATATATTAATATTAATATTAAAATATTCAAACTTCGTCCTTATATCCTTATAAGGACTGGCTTAAAGGGGCGAAGCAAGAATGCTTTTCATCTTCCCCGTTATCTGTAGAGGACAGTGTAGGGATAAGGTGTTATTGAGCTATTAAAGCTCTGATCATGGCAGGAGGGTAACAGCAATAGCCGAGCCTCAGTTAGAACTTCATCGGCTACAGCATTGCCATCCATTACCCTCCAAGGGTATTGGATGGAGTCCTTATAAGGACTGGCTTAAAGGGGCGAAGCAAGAATGCTTTTTATCTTCCCCGTTATCTGTAGAGGACAGTGTAGGGATAAGGTGTTATTGAGCTATTAAATTAAAGCTCTGATGATGGCAGGAGGGTAACAGCAATAGCCGAGCCTCAGTTAGAACTTCATTGGCTACAGCATTGCCATCCATTACCCTCCAAGGGTATGGTGGTTCTCACGTCTAATCTTTTCATTGGATGGAGTGTATTCAACATCAATATAATTAATTCCTTTATTAAATAAAATAAAAGGTGTATTAATATTTTTGAAATTATAAAAAAAATTGTACCCCAAAAAAGATATTCATTTTAATTTTTAATTATTTTATATAGTATAAATTATTATAATAAAAATGAAATTTAGAAATAAACGATTTACATACTACTTTGTTTGGTGACCCCTTTTGAGAACAGAATTATAGATTATTATAATTTGAAAGGTATATGAATCGACACAAGATCATTTTGGGTTAGTTCAAACACCAAATAGTTCCTCCTAGTGGAATAAACGGCGATTATTTCATAAATGGAGTACAAATTAGACTTTATGGAGTAAACATTTTAATTATGTGCATGTGTTCAGCATTCCCATCAGTGAATTGCTGATGCTAAAGTAGTAGGCTAACTCACAACGACCTTTCCTTAGAAATAATGAAGAAAGCTAAAAAAAAAACTTATTGACAAGCCTAATCAGACTTTCGACTAAATACGAAAATAATGGCTGTCAGAGGAATGCTGGGAAGGTACCCCCCCCCTATTTTTCGGAAATAATAGCCTGCCACAGAAAGGAAACTTGGAGAATATTTTTTATCTCGATTTTTCTCAAACTTTTATAGATACATGGTGCGCTTAGAGACGTTTTCTCTATATATTGGATAGGGAGGCAGACACGCGTCCGTCAGCATGAATAATTAAGCGTTTCTTGGTAACATCTGGCGCCACTCAGTTGATCGTTTGTCATTGTCAGAGAGGGAATGGCTTTCTTGAGAGAAGCTTCATGTTCAGGCAAGAAATAATAAAATTCTACACTTTTCTTTACATCTCGTATTGTACATTGCTTTCTCTCTTTTTTTGTTTTTCGCATCCATCGCATTCTTTTGTTTCGAGAAAACAAGGTGAAATGCTCACCACTAGTTTCATCATCTCTCATGAGCTAGATCCGCTCTCGCCTCCAAATTTCCATTTGTTTCTTGGTCTCGGAGATTTTCCATTTTCGTTTGGCTCACTACCATCTTCTATGCAGATGGGTGTGACTGAAAGTGAGCAGTTCTGAGGGAAAAAATAAAATAAAGAAAATAATACTCAGAAACAAAGGTTCTGAGTATTTGTTTAAGTTAAGGGATATTACATCCCATATCGTTTCTTAGCCGAATAAGAAACTCAAAGAGTTTCATGCCGAATATAGTAGAAACTATATAAAGTTCGGCGATTCCAAGCGTAAGCAAATACCTGGATAGTGCAGCAACTGACCCTTAAGGTAGTTAGGACACCTCTCGACAATACTCATAGAAGGGTTGTAAGTTCTGTTCGCTACAAACTTGGTATTAACTAGGTCTACCTACTCACTGATGAGACCTCAATAAAGGTTGAAACCGGTCTGGGTAGTGACCTTCTCTCATAATGTAGAACAGTAATACAGCTCCTAGGAGCTAAGTTCACGTTATGGGTAAATATCAGGAATAGTGATCGGAGCTTGCTCCACCTTTGATGTGAGTTGCCTCAACTTGCACTACCTTAAGGGTCAGTTGCTGCAGTATCCAAGTGTTTGCTTACGCTTAGAATCGCCGAACTTTATATAGTTTCTACTATATTCGGCATGAAACTCTTTGAGTTTCTTATTCGGCTAAGAAACGATATGGGATGTAATATCCCTTAACTTAAACAAGTCATATGTCGCCGAATTGAAG
This sequence comes from Typopeltis vanoorti, assembly GCF_054136105.1. Taxonomy (NCBI): domain Eukaryota; kingdom Metazoa; phylum Arthropoda; class Arachnida; order Uropygi; family Thelyphonidae; genus Typopeltis; species Typopeltis vanoorti. Next base: position 20,904,385 of record NC_143565.1, on the reverse strand, counting down.
CCTTTGGCTCTTCATATATCTAATAGTTCTGAGTATTATTTCTGAGTTCACTATATGCGAATAGTTTCTATAATATATAGTTATAAAACATGAAAAGTCCTCATGGTATTTTAAAATATACTGTGTTTTTTTTATTATTTTATATAAATATATAAAACTTGTATCACAACTGGTGATCCTGTGAACAAAGGCTCTCCATCCCACTCGGCCTCTTGTCCTTTCAGTTATTGTAAGTTTAAGTTGACAAGTTCTTTTATGTTGTCCACGTAACTCTTTTGTGGTCTTTCCCTTCTTTTCATTCCCTCAATCTTCCCCAACATAACTGCCTTCTCCAATGATTCATCTGCTCGCATAATATGCCCAAAGTACATAACCTCTGTTCAGCTATCATTGCCTCCAAGGAGTATTCTGTCCTTATATTCTCGAAAACCTTCTTATTGGTCATTCTTGCGTTCCCATGAGATTCTTAATAGTCTCCTCCACACCCATGATTCAAATGAATCAAATCGCTTTCTGTCTTTCCTCTTAATAGTAATCCAGTTTTCACAATTTTTGTCAGGTTTAACAGAGCTGTTTTCTTTACCTGACTATCCTTCTTTGAATTTTTATTATTATTACGTGACACCTCCAGGGAGTCCAAAGACTCATCGAGGGAGGGCACCCACTCCACAACTCTTCTCATCCACCACAACCAACAGCAACTATACCAAAGCCATCTACCGGCCACCACCATTACTTCCACGGTGAATCACAAACATCCATACCCACGGCGGGATTCGAACCCGCAGCCTTTTGGCTGGAGAGCGGATATGCTAACCACTCGGCCAACATCTTCACATTGATCATAATTTCTTATTCTGGACCCCAGTAAATCATAACTTTCAACCCCCACTCTTTTATATCCCAAACCAATGGTAAGCGCCCACGACTCACTGATTATTCTATCGTATTAGACTCAGGTTGTTCAACCGTCTGTTTAACCATATACGAAAAACAGTGGAATGGATTGAAAAAGGTGCCTTTTCGGATGAATTGCTTTCCAGATGTGATGTGTGACCTATAACAGTAAGTGTAGGTTAGGAGAAAATCTGGGATGATCTTTCACGAGTTTTCTCCTAAGAGGGACCATCTGATTCAACAGAAACAACAAACAGGAGGCGGGAACATTATGGTATGGAGAATTTTACCTGACATCTTTTAAGTCCTATTTATTACGGTACTGTGTATGCTACAAACTACCTATCCTCCATCTCAAGTAATCAGATCTATCGGAAGTAGAACCTTTATAATGAAATGCAAAATAGTTTGAACGCTGTTCAAATATTTCTTACACTTCCACGACAGTTCTGTCAACAAGACGTGAGGGTGTAAGAATTATTAGGATGGTGGTCATAATATTTTGGCTAAACTGTACACGCGTGTCACGGGTAACTATTAACAGAGTATAATTATTTTAATCTTATCCTTTATTTTTTTTTAAATGAAAACAGCAAAAGCAATAAATATAATGGTTGTTAAGTTTTGTATTAAACATGCGTTTTATTAAAAAAAAATAGTTTTTTAAAATTCTTCGACAACTATTAAAAACTTAATTATAATACAAATGAACTGGAGGATAGTTTTTTGTTGATCTAGAAATTTTTAGCGAGCTTTTTCTGCCTAAGTGGAAAAAAAAAATTTAAATACTGAAACAACAACAACGTTACTGGCTTGCTGGGTGAAGCATAAAATGCTTTTGTTTTCCCCTTTGTCTGTGTGGAGAAACTTGATTGGGGGCGGGTTGTGAGCCTTACGTTCGCAAATTGTGAACTATGGGATTAGCTCTGTTCTGTTGAGAGCAGGATTGTCTTCGGTCTTTTATGTTTGTGATAGTCGTGTTCACTATAACTGGAAGCTTGTCTGATTAGTGGGTTGGGATGAGAGTGTGCCTTGCTGAAGAACTTTTCCGCATGGTCATGAAGAAGAGAACCGATCTCTGGAGTTCCGGTTTCTCTGTGGATCTGCGTATTTCTGACGAACCATGAGCCATCCAGGATCATCCGCAGGCATTTGTTTTGTATCCTCTGTAGTTTCAGGATGTTGGATTTGGATGTGTGACTCCATGCTGAGGATGCATATGTGATTACTGGTCGTATTACCATCTGATATAGTAGCAACTTGTTGCGTGTGTCCAGTTTCCTGTTGCGGTTGATCAGGGGGTAGAGTTGGGCTATGTCTCTGGATGTCTTTGTGCCTATGAGCTTGATGTGGCTGTTGAAATTTAGTTTTTTGTCTAGCTGTACTCCAAGGTATTTGGCTTCTGTCTGCCATGGTATCTTTTTTCCGAGGAGTTGAATGTCATCTTGGATAAAGGCTTTGCTTCTGGTGAATAGTACAGCTCAGCGTTTGTGGGAGTTTACTTGTATCCTCTAGTCCGAGAACCATTTCTCTAGCTTTGTGATGATGTCCTGGAGACGACTGATCGCCAGGTGTGAGGGGCGAGATCTTGTCATTATGGCTGTGTCATCCGCGTATAGGGTTGTGATGGTAGTCCTCGGGTTTTGTGAGATGTCGGCAACGTAGATTGTGAAAAGTAGGGGAGCCACCAGGGATCCCTGTGGTACTCCTGCCAAGATTTTGTGCCTAGTTGAGATGATGCCATTTATTTTTACCTGTATGGATCTGTCAGTGAGGTATGATTTTATTAGCCGGATGAGGTTTGTTGGTTTTATTAGTTTGTAGAGAAGGCCTTGGCAACATCCAGAAAGACCGAAGCTGTGTGCAGGTTCCAGTTATATCCATGTGTGATGTGTTCCACAAGTCGGTGGAACCGACTAGTGGAACACATCACACAGCAATACTAGCGGAATACAGGATACAGGACACAGGAATGCTAGCGGAATACAGGATACAGGACACAGGAATGCTAGCGGAAGCAAATTGTTCGTTTGGTATTATTCCTAATTTGTCTGATTTTTCTTGTAGTCTTGAGAGGATGATTTTTTCAGCAATCTTTCCTAGGTTGGATAACAGGCTGATGGGACGGTAGCTTTGCGGAAGTTACGGATTGTTTCCTGGCTTTTTTATTGGTACGATGTCGGCAGCTTTCCATGCAGTGCAGTGGGGAAGTGTAAGGCCTTTGACAGGATATGCATCAAGGCCTACTCTACAAACTCATACAGGCTAACATACCAACAAACCTCATCCGGCTAATAATAAATAAAATCATACCTCACTGATAACATACTCCTGCCAAGTAACTCCTGTTACTTGGCAGGAGTATGTTATATATATATATATATAACATTTTATTATATATATAACAATTTTATTATATATATATAATATATAATAAAATCATACCTCACTGACATATCCATGGAGATATATATATATATATATATCATACCTTATATATTATATATATATATATATATATATATCCGATACAGAACCAATGAAAACATGGTGGCCCCACCTAAAATCACGAATAAAATCCTTTACGCAGATCTACAGTCACCAGAAAAATCAACAGAGGAACATTAGAATCCGACAGCTTGAAGAACAGCTCAAGTATCTCCCAGAAGAAAGCCCTGAACATCATTCTGCCTTCCAAGCCATGCAAAGACAGGCAGAATTATCAGCAAAAGGTGCCCTACTTAGATCGCGGCATACACAAATAAATCTTTCAGACGCCCCCACAAAATATTTTTTCTCTTTGGAAAAAAAATGCCAGACAGCAAATTCCATCTCTGCTATCAGACTTCAAAGATGACAGCATCACAGAAGATCCAAGAAAAATCACCTCTGAAATCCTACAATACTACAAGAATGCATACAGCACTGCAGGAACATCCCATCATGCCATTCACGAAATACTGAAAGAAACTAAAAAAAAATCTCTGCAACAGATCGGAACCACTTAGAAAACAAAATCACGCTAGATGAACTGAAAACCGCATGCACATCTTTGCCAAAGAACAAATCTCCTGGCCTTGATGGTCTCACGTCAGAGTTTTTCCAAGTCTTCTGGAATCAACTCGGACCACTTCTCCTCAAAACACTGCAAGAAGCCTACATCAATGGCCTCCCACAATCCGTCACGACCTCAGTAGCACGATTGATACCAAAGAAGGGAGACCACACGGATATCCAAAACTGGCGTCCAATTTCCCTAATTAATACCGATTGCAAAATCATTTCCAAAGTTATAGCAATCCGAATAAAGTCAACACTGCCTGAAGTTATTGGCCAACATCAAACGTACTCTGTCCCAGGAAGATCAATATATGATAATCTCCATTTAATAAGAGATCTCATCCACATCGCAAAAACAGCCAACATGAAAACCTAGCACTCGTCAGCCTTGATCAGGAGAAGGCTTTGGACAGGGTAGAGCACGAGTACCTTTATGAAGTTCTAAAGGTATTTGGATATGGTCCTCTCATCATTGAAACAGTGCAATTGCTTTACAGAGATGCACACTTCTGTTTAAAAATCAACAACAGGCTCACTCGCACTTTGTCATACTCTCGAGGGATCAAGCAAGGATGTCCCCTCTCCGGACAATTATGCACACTGGCCATAGAACCCTTCTTAAAAAGAGTACATACACGACACCATCATCTCCAAACGAACCAGCATAACAGAGCCACATCAAAAAATTACCCTATCAGCATATGCCGATGACATCACTGTAATAGTCCGAAATGAAGAAGAAATGACAGCACCCGAGGAAGCACACAGACCATATGCACAAGTCTCAGGGGCCAACTTAAATTCTGCAAAAATCACTGGCTTGTGGTCAGGCAGATGAAAGTCTACAAATGACTCTCCGGTCGAATGTACCTGGCCAAGAGAAGGACAACGACACTTAGGTGTGCCCCTTGGCAACACCAACATATATAACACACTGAACTGGACACAGCTGCACAACCGTTTTAAACAGGTGCTAGGTAAATGGAACAGCGTTCGTTCCATGTCTTCACTTAGAGGAAGAGTACTAATAGTTAACCAGTTGGCTGCGAGTGTCTTATGGCATACCCTCAAAATACTCACACCTCCTGAAGAATTTCTCTACAATATTCAAAAGGAGATCAAACGTTTCCTCTGGAACAAAACTCACTGGACAACATACATTCAACTCTGTAAGCCAATCAGCAAGGGAGGTCAAGGCCTGATTTCCCTTGAAAACAAGATTAGATCCTTCATCCTTCAGGATAATCCTCCTCCTAAAGACACTTCAATGCAATCACACTTATGTAACCACCTTCGAATTCATCACGAAATCATCCACCAGAGGACTTACAATTTCCCCAATCCTCCGAATGGCCAGTCCTGCACCATCTCCTACTAAACTGCCTAATTTTTACAAAGATGCTCTACAGCGGTGGAAAAACACAGGACTTCATCACACACTTTCAGGATCAACATAGTCAGCTGTACTTACAGAACCACTATTTTCGAACAGAAACATCACAAGTCTCACAACGGGCCAGCCTTTTCTTTTCCCTACATGGAACTGGGCAGGAATAAGAGTCATAGGGGACCTCCTAGCCCACACCCTAAAGCGGAAAGCATTCACAAGCCTACCAATGAACAACCCAAAAACTGAACAGCAATATCAACAGCTGCAAGCTCCATTATAAAAGCCTATCCAGATATCGCTACACCTCAGGAAATCCGTATTCCTTCTAGAAACTGCTCGGGGCCGATATTTCATCTTGTACAATCTGAAGCCTCACTTCCAATTCTTCCCTCCAACTACAAGAAAATATACCACTTCCTCATATCAGTGTCTCCATCCTCGCCCTTCTTATAGTCATCCTTAACACTCTCTTCTATAAGGCTGCATATGCCACTCAATTTTCAGTGGGATCTGCCATATAAATCGAAGTGTGCCAAACCAGATTCCGACATACAGTGGAGACTACGGCATAACATCTTGCCAACTCCTTCTAAGCTCTACAAATTTCAGCTAAGAGAAACGGATCTGTGTCTATTCTGTGACGTTTCAGGTACCTTGGAACACACACATATCTAACCTGTCCAGCAAACAAAGTGATAATCACCTATGACCTGAATACTGCCTCTAACATCTGTAACTACGCACACATCCAAGAAGACTACTGGAATTTAGTCCACACAGAAGAAAACAGACAGACATGCAGTTTCCTCTTCATCTGCGATATGGCCGTCATCTACAGCTTCTACCTAAAACAGACAAGAAATAAACAGTACCCCTCCATCACTGAAACTGCACAAACCCTCATGTATATCCTCCGTCGGAAACTAAAAAGCAGGCTTTTATTGGAACTTGAGTACTTCAAAGAAACAAGAACTGTCGCGAAATTCATAGAGGAGTGGAATCCAACTGGTACCCTATTCTGGATGGACGACGACAATACGCTTCATCTGAAAGATAACTCAGACTGAAACTGAACTGTAAATTTTGAATTCATTTATTGCATTCTCTATTGTATACCCGAAAGGAAAATGTTTCTTTCTCTGTAATATATATACTTATATACTTATAATATGTAAATAGTCCTTGTTACCTGTCGTCTAATGTATATTTTAACAGGTTAAATAAAACAAATTAATAAAAATAAATATAGCAGAGATATCTATCTATCCATGCAGATATATATATATACTGTATATATATGAATCCTCAAGGACTCACTCTAGTGAGTAAGGGCATGGCGAACCCGAGGCACCTGAAGCTGGACCATGCCTTACTTCATCTAATATACACCTATTATATTATCTGTAGCTGGTCCCTACTCTTCTTTCCCTCTGTATTTCTTTTCACCTTGCTCCTTCCCCCAATGCTATTAGAGTATTCGAGGGCTATGGGTGATTCTGTCCTATTTACCTATTTTTTTATCTCATGCACCTTCCCACCCCGAGTTAAAAATGGTGAAGACAAATCAGAAGTCTATACCGCATCGGTCGTCGCGCGGGTTACCAAGGACCGCACTGGATGTTAGGCTTCCTGGACAGCCAGTGACAAATGGGCTACAGGAGCAAGATCCACAGAACTCGAAAGTATTTACTAGGAAAAAGTGGAGCATGGCTGAAAATAGACAAGTCATGCAGTGCTTCTACAGTTCAAACCCATCAGTTAGGGGATTTCAGAAACGAATGTTCCAACTTAGGCTTGAACGACACCCAAATTCTGAAATTTCATTCGAAAGGCTGATGCAGCAACGCAGCTTCATTATCAAACGCAAGGTATTTAGTGAACTTGAGCTGGAAGCACTGAAACCACAAGCTGTAAAAGGAGACCGTACTGACCCTGAAGTGACCAAGAATATGAATGAAGCAGAACCAGATTCCAACGTGCAGAATGCTGAAAATTTCGAAAATATACAAATAGTTGAAAGGAAGCTATCAGATAAGGAACAAGAACTCGCACGAAAAATTATCGAGCAAATGAACAGCAACCAGGAACGAGTTAGGCTTCCAGTATTGAAATAAGTACCTCAACAAAAACTGAAGGAACTCCTACAAGAGGCCAATAAAGCTGCAAGGGATATTCCTACTGGAACTATTGGACAAACGAATCAACTTATGTACTCAATAGCCTACGTCGTAACATCTGAATTAGGATATAAGATTAGTGAATCCAAAAGCAGTAAGGCTCAGGAACCAAAATGGAAGCATCGACTGGAGAATAAAATTCTTAAACTCAGAGGAAAAGAAGCTGAAAAACACAAAAATCCGAAATAACCTCATAAAGAGATATAATACTGGAACACGACCTATTGACGAAGTATTAGAAAAAGTGAAGCAAAAAATAGTTGCAGTTGCAGTTAAAATAAGAAGATACGGTGCACGCATTGAACAGTACAAGCAAAATTCGATGTTTCGCGCAAATCAGCACCAGTTTTTTCAAGAAAATTGATTGCTGCAGGAATGATAACCTTAAAGAAAATATAAATATAAATACCAGAGACAAAGAAAACACACTAACGTTTTGGAAAAATCTATGGGACAACCCTAAGAGGCACAATAACAAGGCAAAATGGATTGAACAAATTACGAACAAATCTCAAGAACGATAAATGGACCAACTGAAAATAACAACTGAAATGGTTCAAAAGCAAGCTAAAAAAATAAAAAAGTGGTCAACACCCGGGAAGGATGAATTACTCGTTTTTATTAAATTTTACTAAATTACTTTCATGTAAGCCTGTTAGATATTTCAAATATCTAACAGGTTTACATGAAAGACTTGCTAACCAATTTTATGATGTTTTAGAAGGAAAATGCAAAGAAGAGTGGTTCACAGCAGGGAAAACGTTTTTGATCATAAAGGATAAAGAAAGAGGTCCAAACCCAGAAAACTTCCGACCAATAACCTGCCTGCCAACAACTTTTAACATGTTCATTGCCAATCACGCGATATCGCGCGATGCGAATTCTCACCAAACGGCCGATCACGCGTTATCGCGTGGACGTCGCTAACTAAATAAAAAAAAAAATTTTGGCCACCACACGAAATTCCAATTTTCAGCTTGGCAATGAAAGTGTTAAGTTACTCATAGGCATACTAGCTGATAAAATATACAGCTATCTTAAAGCAAATTCTCTTCTCCCAGTTGAACAGAAAGGTAGCAGCAAAAATTCAAGAGGCACAAAAGACCACTTGCTGATTGATAAAATGATAATTGATAAAATTGGATAGATTATAAAAAACCGTTTTATTCGGTGCCTCATAGTTGGATTTTAAAATGCACAGAACTATTTGATATTAGCGAAAACGTGCAAAAATGTTTGCAATCCAGCATGAAAAACTGGAAAACAACATTAGAGAGGTAAACATAAAAAGGGACATCTTTCAAGGAGACTCATTATCTCCTCTATTGTTTATATTGTCATTGATCCCCTTAACTAGAATTTTAAATAAAACTGCTGATGGTTATCAAACTGCGCAAAAGAGTGCAAAGATATCTCACCTTTTATACATGGACGATCTGAAGTTGTATGCAAAATCAGAGAATGAACTCGGATCGTTGCTAAACAACACTGTGCACATATTCAGTCAAGATATATCAATGGATTTTGTCTTAGACAAATGTGCAATTGCTGGAATAACAAGAGGAAAGTTTGCAGATATGAACGAAATCAAGCTGCTCAATGGTGAAATAATCAAAGCAATAAAATTCGAAGACAGCTACAAATATTTGGGAATTTTAGAAGCATCACCAATTCTGCACAATAAGATCAAAGAAAGAACTAGAGCAGAATACATAAGACGATTAAGAAAACTCCTTAAGTCAATACTTAATGCTGGAAATTTGATAAAAGCAATTAATTCCTGGGCCATACCTGTTCTGAGATATTCAGCAGGCATTGTTGAATGGACCCAGCTAGAGATGGAAGATTTAGTCCGAAAAACTCGAAAATTAACGACAATGCACCATGCCCTCAATCCTCGCAGTGACATTGATAGGCTCTATCTATCACGCAAAAAAGGAGGTAGAGGATTATTACAAGTGAAGCAAGTTATTGAAGAAGAAAAACGAAATTTAAACGATTATCTGCAGCAAACAACGGAAAAATTTCTAATTGAGGTAAGGAAAGAGGGTTTATTTAAACCCATGGAGACAAAATTGGAATACAAAACCAACCAAGTAAAAGTAAGAACCGAAAGATGGAAAAATAAGGCATTGCATGGAAAATACCTTCACAGCATAGAGGACAGCGCTAACAGCAACTTGACCTGGCAATGGTTGAGAAATGGAGCACTAAAGAAAGAAACAGAATCGGTAATTTTTGCAGCACAAGAACAGGCCGTTAAAACCAACGTTATGAAGGCAAAAATACAAAAAACTCAAGAAGACAGTAAATGTAGATTGTGCAAAGAAAAGGAAGAAACGGTAGACCACATTATAAGTGGATGCAGCAAAATCGCACAAATTGAGTACCGTAAAAGGCATGATAACGTAGCTAAGATAATCCACTGGAATTTATGTAAAAAGTATGGGTTTGAAGTATCGAAAGACTATTGGAAGCATAAAGTTCACCAGAAAGTGGTTGAGAATGAAAAAGCTAAAATACTCTGGGATTTCCAAATCCAGACTAACAAAAGCTTGGAATGTAACACACCCGATATCACAGTGGTTGAAACAAGTGAAAACAAGGGTTTTACGTTTATCGAAATATCAGTAATAGGAGATAGTCGGATTGACAACAAAGAAAATAAAAAAATTACAAAAATTACGCGATTTGCAAATCGAAGTTGCACGAATCTGGCAAAAGAAAACGAAAGTTGTTCCCATAATAATAGGTGCTTTAGGAGCCATCCCTAAAACATTGAAAAAACATCTAGAAGCACTCGATTTAGATGGATTAAAAATTGGGCAGCTGCAAAAGGCCGCTTTGTTCGGTACAGCTTTTATTTTCAGAATGTATTTCCACAACTCATAGGCCCTTGAGTAGGGCTCAAATTAGTGGAATATAACCAGCCTTTTCTTAAGACTGAGGAAGCAAATCAACCTTTGATGAATATTATATATATATATGCAGATGCAGATCCATATATATGTATGCAGATGCAGATCCATGCAGAATGGCACCATCTGAACTAGGCGCAGAACCACTTGTAGGAGTGCCACAGGGTTTCCTGCTGCTCCACTAAATTGACAATTGACAGTTATGTCTTTAGGGACGAAGCAAGATGCTTTTCACATTCTCCGCTTTCTGTTGTGGTTACAGTGAGGGTAAAATTTACGAGCAGTTTGCTCGCCCTGAATGGGCATGGAGATTATGCATCGTTATAGGAGGCTAATATAGCTTTTGGCCTTCTATATTTGAATATGTCCGTTGGATCGTATGCTGCAGCTTGCTGAACCAAATCGTTGGGATGTGTGGACGTCTTTAGGAAAAACTTGGATGCCAAGGATTGTAAAAAAGTGAAAATATAGGGAATATTTGTGACTCTATGGAGTTGATTTTTCTAACATACCACGGGGCGTTCAAAATCATTCTCAAGCATTTGTTCTGCTCTCGCTGTATTTTGATAATGTTAGCATTAAAGATGTGGCTCCAGGTCGGAGAGGCATAGGTGATTATAGGACGAATAGTCATCTGTTATAGTTGCAATTTGATTCTGTTGCTGAGCTTGCAATTTCTATTAATTAGCGGATAGATCTGAGCTATGGCTTTCGATGCCTTGGTGTGCTGATTGAAAGATAGCTTTTTGTCGATAATTACACCCAAGTAATTTGCTTCTGTTTGCCAGGGAATTTTAGTATTGAACAGTACCATATCTTCTACAGGAGACATTGGCCTTTTTGGGAAAAGAACGGCTGAGCTTTTCAGGGGGTTGACTTCCAATCTTCACTTGGAGAACCAACCCTCCAGCTTTAGAAGGTTTTCTTGAAGCTTTCTGGTAACGAAGTGGGGTCTGAGAGATCTGGTTAGTATTGCCGTATCGTCCACATACAGGGCAAATGGAAGTCATCGGATTGTGTGGGATGTCTGACATGTATACGGAAAACAGCAATGGAGCCAGTAGAGTTCCCTGCGGCACTCCAGCAAAGATATGGCGCTGGGATGAGGTAAAACAGTTGATTTTAACTTGCATTGATCTATTCTGAAGAAAGGAATGGATTAGATGAACCATTGTTAGTGAGGTACCGGCTGAGATAAGTTTGTGCAGGAGTCCAAAATGCCAGATTTTGTCAAATGCTTTGGACAGGTATAGGAAAACAGCTCCTGTGAACTGGCGCCAGTTGTAGCTGGTGTTGATGTATTCCACAATTCCGTGGTTTTGCTGGGTAGTACTATGTTGTTGCCGAAAACCAAACTGTTCTTTAGGGGAGATGTTTAGGTCATTTAATGAGGTTTGGAGTCGTGAGAGGTTGACTTTCTCTGCAACCTTACCCAGATTGGAGATGAGACTGATTGGACGATAATTCTGCGGTAAGTGTGGGTCTTTGCCTAGCTTATGTATAGGAATTACATCAGCCAGTTTCCAGGTGGAAGGAAAATAGTGAAGGCTTAAGATTGCATTTATTATACTGGTCAGGTGCACTACAGCTTTTCTAGACAGCAGCTTGATCACCCTGTTTGAGATGCTGTCTGGTCCAGGAGCTTTATTGTTCCTAAGTTTTTTAATAATATCATATAATTCCAAAGGTGATGCGGGTGCAATATGATCAGCACTGGTATCCGGGAGGTTTAGTGCATGCCTAACCTGTCTGTGGATTTTGTACAGATGATTGAAATCAATGTTGTTATAAGAAGGTTTGCACTACTCCTCAAGATTCTTGAGTATCGCTTCTGCCTTATCTGCATCTGTGTGGACTAGGCCCTGGTTTGAGATTATGGTGGGGGGGTGGGATCTGTTTTTATTTTTGATGTTTCTCAGTAACTCCCAGATAGAGTGTTTAATAGATGAGATAGAGGCTAACCTTTTATCCCAAACTTGGTTTCTGTGAGTTGTTAAGTGCATCTCTTACTGCTCATTCAATCTATTAAGCACTGTCTTGTCCTGAGGAGCGCGAGTGTTAGGAAATCTTTTCCTAGCTCTGTTCTTCTCTCTGATCAGATCCATAATATCCTCAGGTAAACGACCAGGCTTGGGAACAGGTTTGTGGAAGGTTGCAACCGTTATAGCGGACTTAATCTGTTGGGTGAGGCTAGTCACTGCAGATTTCACGTCTTCTGGTGTGCATATGTGAGGGACGGATCCAATTTGAACCCTAAGTGCTTTAGACAGTCTCTCCCACGATATGCCTGAATGAGAGGGAGGAGACAGGCATTCTTGTTGTCCCAATTGCAGTAGAATTGGGTTGTGATCCAATGACAACTCGTTTAGTGATTTAAGGCTGTACTGAAGTTTAATGTCTTGCAGGACAGCTATATCCAGGATGTCAACAGTGTCAGACGTACTGAGATGAGTTGGTTCGGTAGGTCCAGCCACAACAGCATAGTTTGATCCTGTGTAGCTAGAAAGGATGCGACCATTTTTGTTGGTAGATTTACTGTTCCAAGCAGGATGCTTTGCATTGAGGTCTCCAGCGATGATGACCGGTCCTTTTACTCCAAGGATGGCATCCAGATCTGAGATCAACAATGTATTTATGGAGGGTGGTAACCAGAAAAAAGTTTAAGGTTTCCAATTGTATTTGTGAGGACATTAATTCCTGTGATTTCGAGGTTAGTGGTTGTAGGGTTGGTTATTAAATGATGACTGATTTAGTTTTTGATAAGGGTGGTTGTACCTCCACCTCTATACCCAAGTCTGTCGTTTTTGTAAATCTGATACCCTCTGATGTTTACGGTGTCAGCAGGCCTCAGGTGAGTTTCATTGATTAGAAATATATCTGGGTTGTATCTTTTATTGAATTCCTGGATTTCTAACAGTTTATTTTTGATACCGTTGGCATTCTAAGCAATAATCCTAAGAGAATTTGGGGCGATTTTTTCCTACGCGTCAGAGAGTGCAGATAATATGGATTTGGTTTGCAGTAGGAATCTTTTTGTAACACTTAGTGATGGTTTTGAGTTGCTGAAATCCTACAGCATGTTTGTAAGAGAAGAGATGATAATAGCTGATAGATTCGAATGTGGATTATTTAGGTTCTGGGTTTGTAGTATCTGTTTGGAGCAGACCATATCAGCATATAGTCTCGCTTGATGTTGAAGATTCATTTTCTTAAGGGGCTCAGTTAATGATGGACGAGCACCTGTTGTCGTGATCTCACTCTTGGAGGACTGAGGAGCCTGAGCTTCAGGAACTCTCGCACTAGATGACAAAGTAGACCGATGATCTGGATCGCTCCATCTGTTTTTGAGGTGATGTATACACCCTCTATAATTAGCAGGGTGAGGACCCCCACAATTAGCGCACTTAGCCGGGGTGGATTTTGGCTTGGCGCAGGTGTTTGTGGGGTGATTGTCCCCACATTTTAGGCATCTGAACTGAGCTTAGCATAGCGTCTGGGCATGGCCAAATTTTTGGCATCTGTGTCACTTCCCAGAATATGCTTTCTTTCTCAATGGTTCTGCGGTGATTTTGAGTCCACAGATTGATTTTAGATTATAGATGTCTTTGTAAATGTTATGAAGTTCTACTAAGACCAAAGGCATTGGTGTCTTATTTGATCTAAACATTCTAGTGACCTTTATGGGAGGTAGATCCTGTAAGTTAAGGTCAGTAACTATTTCAACCGTGTCGGTATCCTCGGAGACTGCTCGTAGGACCACTTTCAGATTTTTTTCGGAGGTAAGTGAAAATGTGTGATATTGAGTTCCTCTTGCGTCCAGTTCCTTTGTAAGATTTCTATAATCAGCCACCCTGGTGGGCTCAATTTTTATGCCTTCGTCTACATTTTTAACAGATCTATAACTTATTTGTAAGTTAGCCATGATGGTTATAAGCGTTGTCCATCTCTGCTTTTCCCTTAGGATAATTGGTGGCATCTTTTCATTGGGGGAGGCAGAGGGATCTGTAATGGGAACGTCCTCATCCATACCAACATCATTTGTTGGCTCAGCAGCGAGAGTTTTTCTCTTCTTACGAGCGTGGATTTCTCCTTGATCAGAAGGATTAGAGGTAGAGACAACTAGATTGAGTTTTTCCTCCATTTGAGGAGAGTCTTCATTTTCCTCAACGTCGACTTCAGGTGAGGAATATAAATTTAAGTAACCGGGCCAATCCCGTTCAAACTTTTTGAGAAGCTTTTTAATAAAAGTGAGTGCTAGCCCTTTTATCGAGTGACTCGATAATGATGTTGGGGTCGATCATGCTAGTAGGCGATGTCAGCTTGAACGTCTTTCGGAGTTTATCAATAAGTACAAGAGGCGGCTCTTTATCGAGCAAATCAGTGAATATGTCTAGGTCAGGTACGCTCATATCGTTTTAACTGCGTATGAGCGTTAATAAAAATCCCGCAGGTCTAAAGACCTGCCAGCAGAAATTTTTTGTAGAATATCCCGCAGCCACGAAGGCCTGCCAGCAATACCAAGCGTAGGCTAAAGAAAGGTTAAATATTTCAATAAAATGTATTTCAATAAAATGAAGAACGCTTCGAACATTACTACTACTAATAATAATAATTTGTGAGTTTAACAAATCTTCATCATCGGCCTGTAGAGTAAGATAGGCTGAGAGTCAGCAGATAGTAGGAGAGGAAATAAAGATAGAGTGCATAGTGGTAGAGTAGGTTAAAGAGGCCTCAGTTGACCTGTTTTAGCTGTTTGCCCCCCAGGGGCGCTTCTAAAACGGTCGTTGATTTTTCACTTTACAAAAAAGGAAAAATCCTAAAAAGGAAACATGTAACAAAACAAACAAAAAAAAGTACAGAGAAAAGCAAAAATTGAAAGGTAAACTTAGAGGTGGAGGAAGGATCTGGCCCGAGTGATGCAGCTCACAAGGAACTGCACCGCCTCGCTGTAAGCCTTCGCCGCTCGGGTTCTCAGGTCCTCCCCCACCTGTGGGAGCTAAAAACCAGTGAAACTGAGTACAGAAATCAACAAGGTGGTTACTGTTCCTTTCTTTTGTTGTGGGCTGTTATGATTCTTTTGGCCACCTCACTTCCCTTGGCCATGTCTAGTTTGCAGAGAGCTATGTAGAACGCCGAAGCTGCCTCCTTGTCTATATCCTGGGCTACCTCTACTTGCTCAGGGGTAATTTTGCTGATCTCATCAACGAAGAGGTCACCCCATTTTGCACTGACGATGTCGGGTCCATATTTCCCTGTGAGGAGGAGTTCAGGTTCTCCTACTTTATCTATTGCCTCTTTAAACTTTTCTGCCACCCCGGGCATACCTCTAAGGAGATGTTTTAGAGTCTCCCCTGCTTTTGCATGAGGGACTTCTGGGTGTTCGGTTTCAGATACTTTTGCTGTTTTGAGATTTGTCAGCTCTTCTTCCTGCGGACTTAATGGCCGTTTGGAAGTTTTGGTGTTCGTCTCCATCTCTACTTCAGCTTCTACTGTATCTGAATTGGCGATGTCTATATTGGCAGTGGTAGCTTCGCTTTCGTCCGTGGGAGTTACCATGATGGTTTCTGCATTGTCAGTCTCTTCTGTTGGGATCGTATTGCTCGTCTCTGCAATTCTGGTTGGTTTCCCTCCGTTACGGGACCTTTTCGTTGTCTTAGACATGGCGGCATGATCAGGAGTGGCCTCAAGAGGCGGAAACTCTTCCTGTATTGTGACCTTTTCATTAGTTGGTTTTGTTGCTGGTGTGACTGCACCACCCATCCTCTCTGCAACGGTTCTGGATGGGCAGGTGTCGACTTTGTGGTCAGTGACCCCACATTTCAAACAAGCTGCCTCACATTTTTCTTGGTTGTGGCCAATTTTTAGGCAGTTCTTGCATTTTATGCGAGGGCAGTCTGCCCCAAGATGATTGAAGGCACTACATCTAAAGCACTGCTTTTTGACGCCTGGGTAATTTACCATTACCCGGGCAGATCCTATGAGGACAAAGTTAGGAACTTCGGTCCTCATTTCAAGAGAGATAGTTACCTCCCCTGACTTCCACTCAGGATTGTCTGAGTCATTGTGAACCTGGATTTCCCGTACAACTCCCCACTTAGAGAATACGCTGTGAATTATATCGTTGTTCTCTGCGTATTCTAGGGGAAATCGTGGTATCTTAAGGGTTCTCAGGATGCTCCCAACCATGAAGGGAGATACTTTTACTTTGCCACAGTCAAACCCTTTGAGAAGCTTTTCTCTGGTCTCGATATTTTTGGTCACTACCTGGTATCTTCCTCCCCCATAAGGGGTAAATCCAAAATGTTCTCTGTGCCGACGCAATCTATGATAGCTTTCGCCATCGCCCTTGCCGGTATTGTGGCGTCAACCTCAATTCCGAGAGTACGCACACGCGGCAGAATGGAGGGCATGATCAGATGGGGGAGCCTAACTATTCCCACCACCAAGTGTTTGATATTTCCCCAGTCTGGAGTTTAGGAAGTTCTGCAAATTTCCCGTTAAATATCGTGAAACCCGATGGGACTCGTACCGATATTAACGGTTAAGAACAGAAACTATATATATATATATATATATATATATATATATATATATATATATATATATATGATCTATATGATCTAAACCAAAAATATATATGATCTATATGATCTAAACCAAAAATGCCGAGAATGGCAATAAAATCAGACTAAATTCTCTAATAGAAAATTCCAAAAATTCTCTAACAACTTAATGAACAAAGGACAAATAATGACCTGCTCCGCTAAAGTTCTTAACTTAAAAGAACTGGGCGATGGACTGAGTCCTTGACTCTTTATCCCGTCATCTGAATGAAGTAAATCTGTATGGATAGAGTGTTATTGAGCTAAAAAGCTCTAGTCATGGCTGGGTAACGGCAATAGCCTTAGTTAGAACTTCATTGGCTATAGCATTGCCATTTGTCACCCTGGAAGTCCTAAAAAGGACTTTTCCGGGAATCAGGTGTTCATCTCATCCCCTCTCGCTCCGCTAAAACCTTCTTGCTTAGATTTTTATAATGGATTTTATATAAAAATTAATGGTGTGTATAATTTATTAACTAATTTTTATAATTAGATCATAATTATGCTTAAGTTTTTTAAATATTATTTAAGATTTACTAAATACACAAAGTTATATAAGTTACTTAAATTTTTTAAAATAAAAAAAAAATGTTTTTATTGTTACATGTACTCGAGTGCACACAGGCGATCTGTAAACAGGATGTTTCCAAATGGATTCTAGTCGAAGTGTCCCAAAAGAATCACGCAATATCAACATTAAAATGCTGATATTGCGTCTAAGCTGACTTGCCCTCGAGTGGATAATTCGATGTTGGAATAATTGATTCCGATATCTAATCCTCGGTACAAAATATCTGCCTCCCTATGCAATAGAGCTTTTTTTTTTTCATTTATCCTTTCTTTCCTTCTCATATTGTATATTTCTGTAACAGATGCCAAAGCTGTCAAATTTCTAAAAAAAAGCTGTCACACTCTTTGATAGATGTGGTCCGGTGTTTGGAGAAATTTCGTCCTACCCCATCGCTTTATGACAACACGTGACTGTGGCTCAATGTCGCGTTAGGTATGAGCGGATGATTGCGAACAATAAGAAATTGACTCCATGCCATATCACAAACCTTAATCAGAAGAAAAACTGCATAGCTAAGACATTATCCTGTTTTATGTTTTGCATAAACTTGGGTTTCCGTTACACCCTAGTATACTTGCACCATTTCCTTGTATTAATCTTAATCTACGCACATCTTACGATGGCTGCACTTATTATATTATTATATTATATATTATATTCCTTATATATTCCTTATAAGGACTGGCTTAAAGGGGCGAAGCAAGAATGCTTTTCATATTCCCCGTTATCTGTAGAGGACAGTGTAGGGATAAGGTGTTATTGAGCTATTAAAGCTCTGATCATGGCAGGAGGGTAACAGCAATAGCCGAGCCTCAGTTAGAACTTCATTAGCTACAGCATTGCCATCCATTACCCTTCAAGGGTATTGTATAATTCAAAATAAAATCAGCCTTATATTATATTCACTCTTAGCATAATTTAATATATAATGCATAATGAATAAAGTATAAAGTGTATGAAAAAAATTATTATTGAAACATTATTTGTATTGTAACAATTAATATTCACAATAATAAACAAAATAATAATTATTACAACACAAAGTTTTATAATTAATATTATGAATGTTTTATTATTTATTTAAATATAAATCAATAATATGTTACGAGATATGAGGTATAATATACATGTATATACAAGTGGAAATTCATACTATGATGACATTGTTCTAATTTATTGAACTAATTTGGTATCAAACTTTAATTTAGACGCTATTCGATAAATGTTATAATTTAAATCTTATACCATGATAGTTGGAATAACGCTATTCTTCTTATTTTTTTTTTAAAAAAGGAGATATAGAAGGTATTAAAAATTACCCTCCTCCAATCAGCCTCCTTTTAATAGTTTTTTTTTTTACAAAGAATAATTACCCCATAAAACAAAGGGAATTTGATTTTTGCCAGTCTCCAGAATAAGCAAGATTCAATAAAAAAATGTTTTAAAAAAATTAAAAAAATACAACACTATTCATCGTATTCATGTAATGACATGAATTTCTGAAAAGAAAAATTAATATCACGAACTCTTAGGCCTAGCTTCATTGATTTCGAAAAGGCATTTGATTCATTCTATAAGCCCTAGAAGATAAGGGAATTGAAGGAAAAGAACTTATATTGATAATTGTAGTATTAATATAAAATTTCCAACGTGAAAGCAAAAAAAAAAAAAAAAATCACTTATGCTTGGCGGGAGTTACAGAAATAGTTCTTGATCAAAATTGTCCTATTAAAGATATGTTAAGATTAATTTTTATAATCATTTGTATAGCATTTAAGTAGTAAACACTAATTTTTAGTTTAGTAATATCTATATGGGACGTCTTAAAAATATGTAATTAAGACAATGTTTCGTTTCTTATTTCTTTTTCATTAAAAATTTCCTTCATATAAACAAAATACTGATTGCTAGTCTTACAGCAAAGAGAGAGAGACAGAGAGAAACCGAATTAATAATTTGGCATAAATATGTTTTAAATGTTTCATCTTTCCAGAAGTGAACGGCTAGGCTACTTAGAAAATATTAACAAATTCATTTTTGTAAACGATGCCAATCATTGCTTGCAGATTTCCGCACGTGCACTGTTTCCCACGCGAGATCTCACGGGATTCACGTTGCTAGTAGAAATATTGCTTGATCAAGATCATTAATTTTATATAAGCATTAAACAGTCATTTTGTTTAATTCTAATTACAAATGGCAAAACTGCTAATTTGAAAATGTCAACAGGGTTCTTTAAATTATAAGTTGTAAACAGACATCAACTTTTGTGCATTTGATAAATGGTTGTTCTTCCAAGAACTACCAGGTTATTAAACTTTTCAGGCTAATGGGATCTTTTATAGCTGTGAATTCTCCTTTTCTCGCTACCCACGTGTCTCATCGTACGAACACGGAGGCAGGCAATATCCGTCAAGACGTATGACCTCTTCCTTACCGAAGCTTCTTTCTTATATCACACTTTTACCTACTACCAGTGTTGGGAAGTTGCACGAGGTACTAAACTCGTGATAACGTGCTGTCAGCGGTGTGTTATCCCGAAGACGAGATGTCACCTGCTTCGATTCGCTTTTTCGAATAAAAAAAAAAATGTCCCATAACCTGACATCCTCATCACGCATGTCCTCCATAAATCTTAAACAGTCATCCTCTTGTCGTGCGTTGCAGAGAACACACTTCAAAAATGCCAGACTACTGCTTTATATCAGGTTCAGCTGTCAAAGATTGTGTTGCCTACAATTCATTCACGGCTTTATCTATTGCCGTATTTTTTCACAGAAAATCCATAAAGAAAAATATGATAGCCCTTACCAATTAATTATAAAGAAAATTTTTCAGTTTAATCAAAAACAATTCTAAACACGAATTAAAAATACTCACTTAATAAAATATTCACATCCCATTAGTGACGTCATGTTTGAATTGTCATTGTGTTAAAAGTAATGTTATGATACTGAGTATTATACTGTATATAACAAGTTTTACGAAATATTTTAATTATTTTAGGATATATTATCGAATTTTAAGAAATATATGTATATATAAGTATATATTATATAATATACTTATATAATTGTACTTATATAATATATGCATATTATATATTTAATTAAGTAATTAAATATATAATAAATCATATATACATATAATATAATAACTATAACACAAGTGCCATATATGTATGCATATAATAACTATATAATAACTTTAACACAAGTATCACACACACACACACACACACACACACACACACACACACACACACACACACACACACACACACACACACACACACACACACATATATATATATATCTTCTTCTTCTTCTTCAACCTTTTTGGTTCTGTCCACTGTTGGATGAAGGTCTTCGCCATGATTTTCCAGATCACTCGGTTTTCTGCTTCTCCCATCCATCTCACTCCTGCAATTTGTTCCAGTTCATCTCTCCACCTTCTTCTCGGCTTCCTCTTTGTCTTGCTCCATCCATTAGTCTCCACTCTGTTGTTTTTCTAGTCCATCTCCCGTCACTGCATCTGGCTATATGGCCAGCCCATCTCCACTTAGCCTGTTTAATGTGTTTTACAATATCCATGACACCTGTTTGAGATCTTATCCAGATATTTGTCATCCTATCTCTTAATGTTATTTTTAGCACATTTCTTTCCATGCGATGTTGTGTTGTTCTCAGGCTTTTTGTTAAAACATGGAACTTCTGTTAAAGTCCATGTTTCTCCCCCATATGTTAGGGCAGGAAGTATGCACTGGTCGAAAGTTTTCCTTTTTAGACTCATACGGATGTCACTTTTGAATATGTCTCTCATTTTCCCATAAGCCATCCATCCAAGGTGAATTCTTCGTTCAATCTCTTTTCTTTGGCACTCCTCAAAGGATAACAATTGCCCCAAATATACATATGAAGTAACTTGTTCTATTTCATGGTTTTCAACTTTGATAGTTCTATGGTTTATGTATTTATTCATCATTATTTTTGTTTTTTCTCTATTTATTTTTAATCCAATTACTCTGGAGGCTTCGTTTAGCTGATTTAGCCTTTCTTCCAGCTCTTCAAAAGTATCTGCTATTAGGACAATATCATCTGAAAATTTCAGATGATGCAGCATTTCTCCATTTATGTTTGTTCCTTTTGTTTCCCAATAAAAGCTTCTAAAGACTTCCTCTAGTGCAGCTGTAAATAATTTGGAAGATATCGTGTCACCTTGCCGGATGCCTTTTTGTATTGGGAACTTTTCACTGTTTTTATATAATTTAATTACAAAAATTACATTATTGTAAATATGTTTTAGTGTTTCAATATATGGTTTCTCAGTTCCCTGGGTTTCAAGTGCTTTTAGTGTTGCACATGTTTTAACTGAATCAAATGCTTTTTCATAGTCTAATATAGGCCAGACATAAGGGTTTATTGTATTCAATTGATTTTTCAATGAGCTGTCTTAATGTGTGAATATGTTCCAAAGTATTGTAATTCTTCCTAAATCTCACAGGATTGCATTCCCTCTAGTTTAGATTTTATTCTATTATTTATAATGTTTGTGAAAACTTTATATATGGTGGGGAGTAGGCTTATAAGTATGTAGTTTTTAATTCCTTCCTTATTGCCATTTTTAAAAATTAATATTAAAAGTGAATTGTTCCAATTTTTCGGAATTTTTCTCTGTTTTAGGCATTTATTGAAGAGTTTACTCAACTGTTTGATGACAGGGCTTCCTCCCAGTTTTAAGAAGTCTACCATAATTCCATCTTCTCCTGGGGTCTTTCCATTCTTCATTTCTCGCAGTGCCATTTCCACTTCACCTTGTAAGATCTCAGGAGCATCATGTTCTTCCTCACTTGAGTAATCCATAGATGATTCTTGGATGTCCCGGTTTTTGTCTTCATAGAGTTCAGTATAAAATTCCTGCATTCTTTTGATTATTGCATCTCTATTTTTTATCAGTTCACCATTTTTTCCTCTTACAGCAGCTATTTCCTTTGTTCCAACTGATAATGTTCGTCTTAGGACCTTCATATTACTATTGTTTTCTATTGTTTCTTTAATTTTCCTAGTATTATACGATCTAAGTTCATGTTTCATCCTTTTACGTATAGTTTTACAAATTTCCGTATATTCTATTTTATTGGGGTCATTCAAATCTCTTTTCATATCTCTTCTTTTCTTCATTAGATCTCAGGTTTCCTGTCTTAGTTTTTCCTCTCCTTGGTGCCTTCGTACACCTCCTATTTCTAGTGCACAATTCAAGATAGATTTTATTAATATTTCATTAGCATCATCGATGGTAGTAGCTGTGTTTAACTTTTTTAGTTCATTTTTGAGTGATTCTCTATAACAGCTTTTATTGTTGTATAGGTTTTGTAGATTCACTAAATTGGACTTTTTTCTTATGAGCTTATTCCGTTCCCATTTTTTGTTGATCCATACTTTTTCCCTTACTAGTCTGTGGTCACTTCCTGTGTTAAATCTATTAAGCACTTCGGTATTATTTATTATATATCTTCTCTTGGAGAGTATGAAGTCTATTTCATTGTAAGTTTGTCCATTTGGGCTTCTCCAAATCCATTTTCGGTTGATTTTCTTCTTGAAAAACCTGTTCATAATAAAGAGGTTATTTTCTTCTGCAAATTCAACAAGTCTTTCTCCTCATTCATTCCTCTGTCGAAATCCAAATTCACCGATGGAGTTCAGATGGTCATCTCTGCTTCCAATTTTGGCATTAAAATCACCCATTATAATTATGTAGAATTCTTTAGAATTATTTAATGTGGATTCTAATGTTTCATAGAAATCTTCTATCTCTTCATCTGGATGGTCCATAGTTGGGGCATATACTTGTATAATTTTCAGTTGGTATCTTTTATTTATGAAGAGACTTAGTTCAGCTATTCTTGATGTTATTTTATATACAAACAGGACATTGTCCTTGATTGTTTTATTTATTAGGAATCCTACACCACCAGTTGAGTTTCTGTCACATTCACAGTGGTAGAGTAGATGTCCATCTTTTAATCGCATGAGAGTTTCTTCTTTCCATCTTATCTCTGAAAGGCCCACAACGTCTCATTTTATATGTTCCAATTCCTTCATCAGTTCTTCCAATCTATCATCATCCCGTAGAGATCTGCAGTTATATGTTCCTACTAATATCCTTCTATCATTGTGCACCGTAGGTGGACTCATTGTAGTTAGTGGAGACTGTAGCATATTTTTCGACCTAGACCCTCTGCCTAAGTCCAGACGCGTCCCTTTTTATGCTGGGCGACGGACGAGCCAGTATGTAATTTTCCTATTTTATTCATTCATTCATTCATGGGGAGATATTTGGCCTTATAGCACCACGCTGGCCAGACAGGTTGGTGCCTCACAATAGTGCATAAGATGAAATGAAGCAGCAAAATAGGAAAGATTCACCCCTAGCCCTCGAATACTCTAATAGCATTGGGGGTAAGGAGCAAGAAGAGAAGAAAGAAGCGAGAGGAGGGACCAGTCTACTGATAATATAACAGATGTATATTACATGAAGTAAGGCATGGTCCAGCATCAGATACCTCGGGTATGCCATGCCCGTACTCACTAAAGTGAGTCCTTGAGGATATATATATATATAAGCTCCCAACCATCTGCAATTCCCAAGTGTGTACAAAATCACATGTGACTGCGGAAAACCATACTATGGCCAAACGGAAAAATACAGCCTCCTACGTCTCGAAGAACACCAAAGAGACATTGCTTACAAAAGAACAAGAGCTAGTGCCCTCTCAAGCCATGTTCTGTTTTCAGTAAACACAAATAATGAAGGCTGGCAACATGAGATAAACTGGAAAACAACTTCAAACCTTCACATATGCCACGACGAGGTAGAACGCCGCATAGTCGAGTCTAAAGAAATTGTCATTGACCCTCTCCATATAAACAATAACCTCAGCTACAATTTGCCGGACTCATTCAGCTCTGCTGTCAAATATTGGCGCACTTGTGAAGCCACACGCGTACAGGTGTCTAACAGTAGAACTTTAACACGGACTATAGCTCCAGTTCAAAGTTAACTAAAATTATGTCTATAATAATGATGATAAAATATTGCTTATTGCTTAACCAAAAGCCTTAACAAGTCTTAAGGCTATTATATTAAAGTTAATATACATAATAAAAAATAATAAGTGTATTTAGATTACTTTAAATAACATATAAAATGTTTTATAATATGAATTATAATCTGAAATTATAGAATTTCAGATTATAATTCATTATAGAATTTGAAATTAGAAACCACAAGCCTTACAACTGAGATGAGTTAGCCAATCTCACACAGACATGGATGAGTTCTTTTTCTTCCGATAAACCCTTGCGTTTTCATTATGAAACCAGAAAAGTGGGCTTCAGAATTCACCACGCAATGAACAGACATAATACGGGTTTCATAGCCTTAGTTGCTTCAGCCATAATTTAAATATCACACGTCACATTATCGCAAATTATCAAAGATTTAGTTTTTTAACCAAAAAAAAAAAAAAAACGACAGATTTTATCAAGTTTTGTGAGAGTCACTGGTAACACCAAATAAAACAATTTTGATGATTTCTATCAATAAAAAAAACTTAACCTATCGTGAAGCGGTTAAAGATTTTTTGGTATATTTTTGATGATTCCTATCAACAACAAAAAAAAAGCTTAACCTATCGTGAAGAGGTTAAGGGTTTTTTATGTTTACATAATCAAACTTCGTTCTAGATTCCAAACATGTAACTATCATTAGTAAAAATTACAGGGTGTTCGGGATAAATTTGACAGTTTCGTAAGGAAAAAGAAAATCTTCTTTGTATCTATTAAATTTAATGAATTGACAAAAAAACATTACAGGCAGAGTTAATTACAATACTATCAACAAGATTTACTCAAAATAACCACCATTAGCATCGATCACAGCTTCAATTCTGCTTCGGAACCTCGAACAAGCTGATGCTACAGTCTCCCTGGGAAGGGCCGCAAAAACTGTTTTAATTTTATCCATTAACTGGGCTTTTGTATTACTGGAAGTGCGATTGGTGTCTTTTTCAACTGCGCCCCATACAAAATAATCCATGGGGTTAAGGTCTGGGGAGTTTGGAGGCCAAACATTTGGACTGGTGAAGTCGTAGAAATTTTCAGACAACCATTTTTGACTTTTCCCAGAGGTGTGGCAAGGGGCCGAATCCTGCTGCCATACATACGGCCTACCATTGGCTACCCTTGTTATCCAGGGCTTGACTACAGTTAGCAACTCCACGAACAAAGCCCGAATTCCAATGCCAGGGTTCTTCAACACCTGTTCCTGCAGATTTGCGAGGAATTCTGCTGTACGAACGCAATCAGATCGTCTGCTAGGGATCTTTCTTCTTGCTACATCCTCGTAGTCACCATTGCAAGTCTCTAGTTCATGCCTGATTGTTTTTACTGTATTCAGGGAGCATTGGGCAGCAGTCGTAATATCCTTATTTTGATGGCGGGCACGAATCATCATGATACAAGTTATTCTCTTCCATGATTCAGGTGGGTTCCAGCTATCCATCCTTTCTGACATCTTGTATATGAATGAAGAAGGGTCCAAACTTTTAAATGAAGAGAAGTGTGTGTTAATACATGTAACTTACGGAAAAATATAATTAATTATAAATATGTCAAATTTATCCCGAACACCCTGTATATATAGCTCAATAATATCTCCATAGTGGCCGAAAGACCGTCTATATCTCAGTGACAGGCTTCCCCAACACCGAGCAGAACCGCTCATAATCCGATTCCGAAGAAAAGCATTCGCCGACAAAGCCCCTCACCGGGCCGGAAAACACTTTTCCCGGAGACTCAAATTGCTCCCTGAAGGCAAAAAAAACCCTTAAGAGAGCGAACTCAAAACTCTCGAATTTATGCATCCCATGGTGGGTAACAGCCGAGCCTCAGTTAAACTTCATTGGCTACAGCATTGCCATCCATTATTACCCTCCAAGGGTATTAATCATCGCATCTCATGGTCGATTCTTCTTCCATCCTTATCACGAACATTTTGCTAATTTTCCTTCATTTTTATATAAGAATTAAATGTAAAAAATAAAAAGGGGTATCAAAAATTTAAAGTATACTCTTAGCTTTCTGTTTTATCATTTTGAATCAGAAATGATTTTAATTTATGTTTAACAAATTTCCTATAGACATATTATAATATTATTTAACGAACAGTCTATAAAAGGGATGGTTATATGTGTGGTTAGGTTAAAACAAGTTAGTAAATCTTATATTCGATAACTCTAGTGCCGCCTGGTGTTCATTTCTTCAATCAATTCACCAATATGAAAGTATTTGAATTTTTCATTATCCTGATTGTAACTTTCGTTAATAAGTTGTACTTTTGAACCGATTCAAATTCAATATGCACTTTGGTATTTAATAGAATTGTTTTTCTTGAGTTTCGGGGAGGAGTCTTTCTAGAGAGAAACTTTTTTTTTTTTTGGTTCTATTTTAGCTTTCTTTCTCGATCCAAATTGAAATTCATGATTTGAAGAGCACGCGATGTTAAATTAGATTTGTCACCATTATCTGTCCGTTGCTACGGGAAACGGTTCACTTTTCGTAGGTGTGCGTCTCTTCTACGAATATGTGGCCTTAATTTAGTTTCAAGATTTCAATCATGATATCACAAAGAGCAGTCGAATTATTTTTTTTTTTATCCTTATCAGCATATCTGGTACATTATGTATAAAAAAATTCTTATCTGTGCGGAATTAAAAATAGAAAAAAAAAGTAATCGTAGCTAAGATCTGACTGATGACCTGCTATTACGGAAATATCGTCGAGTAGTATGTTGAACTCTTTAACTTTCTCTAGTGCTGATACATTATATTTCAACTTAAAAAAAAAAAAAAGGTGTATCAGTAAAAATACATCACACTCATTTTGGTTTCACTTGCAATTTTTTAATGTAGAATTAAAATTAGAAGCTAAAAGAATATGGTTCTTTTATTTAGTTGGATATATGATCCATTTCCCTTTAACCATTCATTTGAGGTTTTGATATACCGTACGTGGTTCTAGTTATTCTATAGTTAGCATGAAAGTAACGATTTAGCTTAGCTGTCTATAATAATAATAATTTTTTTTAACACAGTTTATTATCTTTCAAAGAAATTACATGAGTGTAGAGTAAATTTTGTTGCATGTTATTAAATTATTATGATTAGGACAATATAATATTATAATTAATGTTAAAATTAATAGTAATCTTAAGGGGAAAAAATTACAGTTACAGTTTTACGTTAAAACAATTAAATAGCTATTTTTGCATTTTGTCATTCACATTTTAATTTTATAATTCATTTTTATTCATAATTCACACTGACAATTACTTTTTTATTAACGTTTTTAATAAATTTTTTATTAATAAATTAATAAAAAATTATTTAATTAATTTAATTTAATTTATTTAATTAATAAATAAATTTTAATAAAATTTTTATTAATTTTTATTGTGAAAATGAATGCCAAACAATCTTGCTTTGCACCTTTAAGCCAGTCCTTATAAGGACTACCACATGCTGCGTTTTACATTTTATGATATGTATATTTATTTCCCTTTTTTATTTGACAAAGTGTTATCTTTATCATACGGCTATTTACATTTAGACTATTCATCTATTATATTTTCGGTTTAGTACAGAATGTTATAAAATAATAATAATAACAATGACAATCATAATAAAAATAATAAATACCATCCCTATTATTATGCGTTAAGGTATTATGACTTTGAAGTTAATTGTAGTGATTGGCTAATGTGGATGATTTGATTAAGCTGTGCTAATCCTACCTACTTCGAAGCTAGGGTTAGCTTTTATGAGCAGAGTGGGATTAGCATACACTATTTATGTTTGGTATTTTTTATGGGTGGAAAGCAGGCATTGGATGTTGGTGGTTTGTGAAGTGCAAATAGGTATGAGTGTTATATTAATTGTGTTGGTATGGCTTCCACAGTTCGTGTTTTAATGTTCTGTAATTGTCTATGTGTTTTAATTTTGTGGTAGGTTGTTGAATAATAATAATAATAATAATAATAATAATAATAATAATAATAATAATAATAATAATAATAATAATAATAATAATAATTGACTTTATTATTATTATTATTAAAAATAATAATAATAATAAAGCTATCATTTTATGATAAGGTGGTTAGTCTTATGCTTAAATATACAGTTTTGTGTATAAATTGTGTGTGTTGTCCTGGCGAGTTTCCAGGATGGGAACCTTCCACCACCGTATGAGACCGGCTAACTCACCTTTAGTTGAAAAGTCCAACTAAACATTCTTTGCGTCCTAGCCAGGATTCGAACCCAGGTCTTTCCTAACAAAAGGCTTCATTTATACTAACTGAGTTACGGAGGTTCTTTAAAAGGAGCAATCAAAAGACAAAAAAGTATAAAAAGAAAAGAAAATAGAAAATTTTAACTGCATTCATAATGGGGTACCGATAGAACAAGTAAAATATTTCAGCTATTTAGGCACAATTTTAATGAAGACGGCAAATTAAACAACATGGAATTAAACAACAAAATAAAAAAACAAGAGTGTAATTAGTCAAAAATAATAATAATAATAAACTAGCAGTATACAATACTGCGTTCAGACCCTTCAGACCAATTTTAACTTATGGATAGGAGAAATAAGTTGATAAAAAAAGGTGAAAATGTAAAGTATAGATATGAGAAAAACAAGGAATAAACAGATAATATTGATGGTAGAATATTATAATCATATTATATTAGAAATGGCAAATATTTGAGAGGAATTTGTCATTCTTAGCATTGAGGAATGTGTGAGCAGAGATCATCTCAGGTGGTAAGGTCACGTAAACATAATGGAGGGAAAAGGTTAGAAGAAGAAGAAAAAAGCGTTTAATGCTAAGATGGCAGGAACACACCCAGAAGAAAATCCGATAATACCGAAGTATTGGCAGATAACTGAATAATTTGAAGAATAGTTGATTGGAGATTAGCAATAATATAAAATTAATCATGTAATACTATCAGGGGTGTCTATACATCCCTTTAAAGAACAACATCGTGAAATGCTAATGATGGCGATGAATAATAGTGAAATTATTATTATTGATACACAGTCAAAACAAGATGTCATTTAAACAAGAATAGTGTGTCAGGTAGCATCCAATTTTTTGTAGGTCATATGGGGTCACTTCGTTGATGTTTAATTGGTGTAAATAGTTGGACAGCTTCTTTGAAATTGCGCGAAGTGCACCGATAACTATTGGGATAACTTTAGTGTGTTTAAGCCACAGCCTGCCAACTTCGATTGCCAAATCTCAATATTTAGTAATTTTTTCCAGTTCTCTGTTGTTAATGTTGTTATCACTGAGTACTGCGATATCAATAATCCAAACCTGTCGATGTTCGATAATTGTGATGTCAGGTCTATTGTGTTCCAAATGCCGATGTTTGTATTCTGAAGTCCCAGAGAATTTTTGCTATTTCATTTTCCAATACAGTCTCTATTTTATGCTGCCACCAGTTATCAGAAGTAGGAAAGGCATATTTTTTGCATACTTGCCAATGAACTATTTTGGCCACTTGATCATGGAGGTATTTATAGTCTGTTTGGACTATGTTCTCCAGTCTCATCTTTCTGATTGCATAATCTGCATTTGCTGTTATTATTGATGTTCGAAATTTTTGCTTTGATTGCATTAGTTTGTAATGCCTGTTCTTGAGCTACTAGACTAAATCCTTCTGTTTCATTTTTAATATATCAATATTGTAGCCATTGCTACGTCTTATTCACGTCAATTTTTTCTTCAGTTATTTATTATTATTATTATTATCCCTGAGAGTTGTGGTGTAATGATACACAAGTGGGAAAATTTGGTATCATGATATCTTTCATTCTCTCTCCCTCTTGCGCGCGCGCGTGTGTGTCTATCAGTCAGGAATCACTAGCCACAGTGAAGACAGCTGATGCGATTGTGTAATAGCAAATTATACCGGTATTTTCGAAGTTTTTAATACAAAAGAGTATAATTGCAGGATAGCTCAAGATCAGTTCAATGCCATATGTCTCTTTAAAACTATTTTCTGATAGCTTATTTCTAATAGAACTTTGTCAAAGGAATATTGTTTATTGGAAACTATACCGCTGCTTTTTCCTAATGATCTAATGATAAAATTACATATCGGGATTGTACTCGTTTTTAGATATTCTGCTGTAGTATCAATTCATATAATTTCATAAAAAAGTTAATAATTAAATAAAATTGAAATAATTTGAAACAAGTAACTTCTTAAAAAAAGAATTAAATAAATAAATAATATCTTTTGTTTACCACCAGATGTCGCTAAAAGTATTAATTTATATTCAGTATCTTACAGAGGGCAGAAAATTATTGTTAACCAGCCGGTACCCCCATACCTATGTAAGTTAAGTCACCTGTTGACCTCTCATCTGACTCACATCCGCTCCAAAAGTAACAAATCCTGAAATTCATTTGCCTTAAGCATCCCCTCGTCTACAACGATGACATCACACGTGGCTCAGCGAAGCACACAACCAGAAGTAATAGGATTAATCATTTTCTGCATTTTAATCACCCCCCGCTTATCCTCCCCCTATGGTCGAACGTTACTATCGGCGTTTGTTGAAGCGATGGCAGAACAACCCTTTCGCCCCAGTGATCTCCTCGATGGCATGTCTATGGTAATTTTCCCCTTTCCCCCATGTCCCTAAAAGCAGCTGTCGTTTCCTTCCTCCCACCCAATGTATACATTGTAGTGTTCATGTTCGGCTGTTCCCATAATGCATCCCATACTTGAGACGCAATTAATAGAAGCGAAGTTGTTCTAATTTAAACACCGTTTGTCGATTTTCAATTGTAGAAAAGCCATATATATTATGGTACGACTCTGGAGGCATGCGTAGAAAACATCTGCGTAAAATGAACATGCTAGTGACGTCATCAGGTGTTTTTTTTTTTTACTTGTTAAAAGGGAAAGTTGAGACAGGGATTAGTTTTCACGCATTGTAACCACAGTGTTTGGTTCAGCCAGTATTTGTTGTACTCCCCCCCCCCCCCTCATTCCTCCCTAGCTACAGCCCCCTGGAAAACTCATGACCGCTGTCGCAACTCCCGATTCGACCCGTATAGAGAAAAATGACCCTTTCAGCCCCAATGAACTTTTCAACGAAGAATTTATGTAAATGACTTACTACATGGAGATTACTTAGAGACCTTATATGCTGAAGAGGGACTGTGTTAGTATGACGCTACACACAAAAAGGCCACGTGCGTAATGATTTACAAGTTCATCCCATAGGGATTTATTCACTCCATCATCCTTCAATGTTTAGCGTGATATAAACACGCGCCTGGATTGAACCAATCAAATCGTTGGACAACATCAGCTTCTAGTCATATATTAATGGCTCATTTCCATTGTCTCTTGTATGAAAACGATGAAAGCCCTTTCGAGGTTGTTTATAGTCGTGGGAAAAATAATATCTTTCATACACTCTTTCTAAAAACTTCATAATAAAAACATCGTTATAGTATAAGTCTTATATACAATATACAAAATAAATAGATCCTTTAATTAGCCTCTGTTGCGTCACTCGATATAGACGAAGAGTTTTGTTTGAAAAGATCTGAGTTCGAATCCCGTTTACACGAGAATAATCTTTATTAAGACCTTATAATTGAACGTCTTAATAAAAGTTATCTTCATCTGGATGGAATTCGAAAGTGAGTTAGCTGGTCTCATATGGAGATGAAGGGTTTTTTACCCAGCAAAACAGGCAAAGTGGACATGCGAACACACGCAATTTACAGCCATAGCACACGATGCAAATAGAATTAACCCTATCATAAGCAATGAGTAGGTTTGTAAGAAGAGAAGTTACTTGTCAATTACATACCATTAAGCCTAACACAAAAGGGAAATCGAGATACATTATGTGGAGTCTTTTATTTTCAAAAAGAAGCAGACCGAACCCTTTTATCCCTGCCTACGTTTGTAAATAAGTTGGCAGTTGGTCTCTACCCTTATTCATCACCGATACCTGAGTCCATGACTACCAATGATTTTGAAGACTTCGGGGAGAGAGAGAGAGAGAGAGAGAGAGAGAGAGAGAGAGAGAGAGAGAGAGAGAGAGAGAGAGAGGGAGAGTACGATAGATAAATGATTCCATTTACAACAATTGTAAACAATAAACCATTAATATGCACAATGATCATAATTAATAATTTCAGCAAATAATACCATAACTTATATTATTATCTGAAGTACTTTGAGTTCTAGGGTAGATTTTTCCAAGTTATGGGCTTAAAAATTCGAGTTTCAGAGAAAAAAATCCATTGCTGCACCACAAATCTACAAAATCTGGAACCAACCTGAGAACAAGCGTAGAAAATTCTCTAGTTGGAAAATAGAATCGAACCTATGAAGGTTTTCTTCTGGTAGTGTAGCATTAGCTGCACGGTTAGCCGAGTGGTTACGCACTCCGCAACCATATGCCTGGGAAAGGAGTGTTCTGCGTTCGATTCCCGTTGCTGACGTGAGGAACTTAAGGATTTTCCTCAACCAAAAACCCTGGAGTCCACTGATTTTCCTCAGTGGACTGCAGGGTTTTTCTCCCCAGTTTATCTGGGATTTTCCTCCCGCAAGCAGGCAAACCTCCCCCCGTGAACACACGCTTCTACAGACATAGGATACCTCCAGGAATAAGGAGTAACCAACCTAATCCTTAGGATTTCGGTTTCAAATGCCTACACCATAAAAGGTGTAGGTCTACGCGTGAGCATAAATCAGGAGGAGGGTGTGGCATTCTTATTTTTCTTGTTTCAAACAAGAAAAATAAGAATGACACTAGGTGGAAGTATGGAGTTCGAATTGGTATATGGGTTACATTTTTATATAGTGCAAACCTTCATGGCTCAGTCGATTTCTATTACGCCCTTTCGTTGAAAAGACCTGGGTTCGAAACTCAGACAAAAAAAATAAATTATAACCAATACGTTTATATTGAGATGGCGCCATACTTACCTCACTGTGGTTACATCATCATCATACGCAACCAACTAATTATATGATTAGAAAAATCTAATCAATACTAACAGGCATAAAAGGAACTTTTAAACATAAATTTAGAGTAAAACTAGGGGCTCTGCCCCCCCCCCCCCGGCGCCTACGGCTCCCAATCCCCCGAGTCTCGGGCTAGTAAGCCGGTTCTCCATTGTTTTGAAACGTCCAACAAATTGTTGTCTCATGAAGGCAAACACATTGTTAGACGTTTCAAAACAATGAAGAGACAAAAAAAAAACGTGACATAAAAACATTTCAAATTTCGGCTTATCTTTTTATATATTGAGAGTGGATATAGTTTGATTTTATTCCCAAAATATGCAAGAGAAGACTTTTTTGAATAAATATAATGTCACATGCCATAAAATTTGAAAATTGATAAAAAAAAAAAATTGAATTTAGGTAGGAGAGTTTCATCTCTTGGTGTGAGTAGTCGGTAGGATTGCCATTAAAATAAAAGATGCTGATTGAGTGATAAGAAAGAAATGATAATAGCAAAGCTAGATACCCTACTAATGAAGTAACTTGAATTACTTCCATATTTGTTAGCCTTTAATTATTATATTTTAAGTGCTTGGCCCACTTCGGAGCAATTAAAATTATTTAAGAAAACATAAACTGACAATGAAAGTTGTGACTTGGTTGTTATCGTGGTATTTAACTCTTAAGCTGTGAAAATCATTAATAAAGTGTAATCATTAACTATATAAAATAGATTAAAGAGAAATGATACGACCAGTGTACTTGTATGTCATCTCGCAAATGACAATCCTTTAAGAGTTTAGCTATCTTATGAACGATTATTCAATGGAGAACAGAAAGAAAACCAAGATTCACAGAGTTATCTTCTCATTA
Source organism: Typopeltis vanoorti (assembly GCF_054136105.1). Lineage (NCBI taxonomy): Eukaryota > Metazoa > Arthropoda > Arachnida > Uropygi > Thelyphonidae > Typopeltis > Typopeltis vanoorti. Next base: position 20,869,786 of record NC_143565.1, on the reverse strand, counting down.
TCTCGTTCAACTTATGACAGACTTTTTAAAAAAAGAAAAATTAAACTGAAGACAGAGTGCTGTTTTTAAAGTTTTCTTTCCTCTATTTAGTTTTTTAAAAAAAGAGTAAAATCATTGCAAAGTTTGGTGATATATTGTAGCCAAGTGGCACATTTCTAACAGATAATTCCGAAGATAAGCAAGACGATAAATCTCTTACCACTAGAACGCATCCATCACTGCCGGTTGACAGTTTCCTGGCTCCGCATGATCCCGTTTGCCTCTCGCCGATGTAGGACCACATACGTTATGGGATTACTTGTCCAAGTTATCTATTATTACAGGCCTAATGGGTTCGATAAAAAAAAAATATTTCCGCGATAGCTTCTTGGATCTCTAAAATCCTTAGCTAGCGTCAAAGTCTTGATGGGGATCTTATGTGCTGTTCCATCCTCGTCTTGAGGTGCCGATGGTTTAAGTTAAAAGGTAAAGACATTAGTGTGATGCATGGATCATTGGAGGAGAATGTGGGTTACAAGTTCTGTGATGCTGACTTGATTGCGTGAATATATTGGATGGAAAGAATGCTAATTGATTTTTTTTAGCGATCTCGCTCTCCTTCTCGCAAGATAAATAGATTGTTTTGATGAAAATAATCAGTGTAATGCAGAAAGATTATCAAAAGTGTTTTAGGAACACGACATATAGAGGATTGCTTTATTTTCCAACTTTTACAATGGAATGAAAAAGAACATTATTAATTCTTTAATTTCTACACTTTTTAAAATGTGTTTTGGTGAATTCTTACATATTGAATTTTTTAATTACAAGTTCCTAACGTGCTGAATGATCCATGAAGGAGTAGTTAAGAGGATGCAAAGTATCCTATGCCTGTAGATAGATGTTTACGACGCTAGATTTGACTGTTTTGAAAAAAAAAAAAAAAACTCGATACATCCGTTTCTGAAAGGGAACATTTCCTTGGAAGACTCTAACTAGATGCTTGGCACCTTCAACCATGATATTTCCCCCCATATTTCTTGATATTATGGGTTAAAGTGGTTATTCTGGTTTGGCTTCATAAAGTCGTTGCATCGATCACAAATATTTAGTGAAAAATGGAAAAGAAATCTCCTCGAATGCTAAATGTGATAAGCATCTTTTATAATTCAATTAGTACAAGAACATTACTCTTTAATTAATTGAAAAAAAAATAAAACTTTTAGTATGAAATGATGGAATTAGACAAAAAATGTTCTGCAATATCTCCCTAAACAAACCTATGTAGTGTAGTTTGAATAACAAAGCGATACGCGCACTTTGATCTCTAAAGATCTGGGTTCAAGTCCAGTGAATAAAATGAAATACGTTCATGTGAATAAAAGAATTTTTTAAAAAACTAAATGAGTTAGCTAGATTTATATTATGGCGGTAAGTTTCCTCGTCCAGACACTTGTGGCCTTTCGTCATGAAAACCAGTTTAAGAACAGCAAAAGGGGCGTACGGTGGATCAGTTTAAAGAATCCTAAGCGTAGAGAAACGAAAATGGATATTGAGGAAGGAGCTGTTACCTAGATCAGTGTGTGTGTGTGTGTGTGTGTGTGTGTGTGTGTGTGTGTGTGTGTGTGTGTGTGTGTGTGTGTGTGTGTGTGTTTTGTTCATTAACATTCTACGTCTGTAGATATGAGTTTACAGAGTCGATTTGCCTGTTGAGGGACGAAAAACCCAAGTTTTCGAAAAAAAAAAAACAAACCATCTCTGTATGAGATCTAAAGCGTTCCCGTGAATCAAATGATCTACGATGGCTCTCTGGGGATGTGGGATACTGAAAAAGCAGAACCGACGTTTGATTGACTTGATTAACTGAACCTGGATTGAAGAGGTTAGTTACTGTTGTTTGGAATGATGGCCGAAGCAACTAAAGCTATGAAGTCAGTGCGTTTTGATCGAAGCGTGTATTTTTCTAACTGTTTTCCTGTTTAAAGGAACGAAAAAAATAAAATTTTCAAAAGAATCATCCACCTCCGTATGAGACGGGTTAACTGACCTTCAGGTAAAAAACTATAAAAAAATTCCTCGCGTCTCCTTCAAGGAATTCGAACGCAGGCATTTTCAACTGTCGAACCGACACTGTGCTTTAAATGTTCGTCGGGGAGGGGATGTCTGAGAAAATTCCAACCACCAACTCCCCATATCCACCGCCTAATTAACTTTTCCCATTTCAAAACTTAGCCAACCTGGTAGAAATTTCTCTGTTTATACAGATAGCATATTCTAGAAATATATCTAACAGATTTCACTTACAGTTTAAACATAAAGTGAATTTATATATAAAAGTGAATATATATATATTCTTTATAATATTCATTTTTAGAATCACGCTATTGAAAGTTTGCAAAGGATATAAAACAGTCGAATAGAGAGAGAGAGAGAGAGAGAGAGAGAGAGAGAGAGAGAATGAAAAAAAAACAGAAAAAAATTCCAATAAAATAGAATAACACAAATGCAATACATCTCCATTCTTCCATCTTTGTTCCTACATCAATTTCCTTTACAGCCACTAGATGGTGGTGGAGGGGGGGGGATGATTGGAAGATAGACGCTACATATAGTAGATAATATCCTTTTGTGTAGCCAAAACTGGACGGCATATCCCCTCAGGGTTCACAGGTCTTTTTTACTATTCCTTAGTAGCAAGTGACTGCTCGGTTGGCTTGAGACCACAGACATCAGCGTCTGCTTCGACACCTTATTCTTTGCACCTCCCCCCCCCGCTTCCCTCCTACACACCCACACGGTGAACGAAATTGAGTTGGCTCCTAAGCTTCTTCCACACACATTGGAAATTTTCTTGGCATTCTGCCAAATTCCAGTCATGTGATCTGAGAAACAAAAAGTCCGTATGAAAGGCATTTTATTATATTGTATATTTCCTCTAAGGAATGTTATTTCAAAGAATAACAGTTTGCTATTGCTTGTATTGCGAGGATGTTTCCAAACATGAATCGTTGGAAATCTTCCATACGGTTCAATAGGGTATATCTATTGAGGGAACAGAATTCAATTGCAGTTTTGCTATTCAATAAAACAAACCGAATTGTTATTGGAAAAATATAAATTTATTTTACATTTCTGCTTGAATTAAAGCACACGTTTCGAATTATCAGCTTGATTACTTCGCTTTCAATGATTTATTTTATAACCAATTTTGACAGTAGATGTATAGCTCAGACAGTTAATTTTATGATATGAAAAACAATTGTAAATATTTGTATTAAAATAAAAACTAAAAATTTATTGTAAACTATATTAATATTTTAAAATCATAAAATATTTCTCTATATCTCTTTTAAATTTATATTTTTCTAAAATACACTTATACACCATTTATTTTTATAAATAATAGATAATGATAACTAGCATCGCAGTTTGTTTTTTTATTTGAAAAAGCATTGTTCTATTGCTTTTGTAGGTACATGCGATTTAGAAGGAATGCGCGTACGCGCACACACACACAAACGTTGGATTTCAATAATATTCGAAGATTTACTGTGCATGGATGATAGGCATCAAAGTAGCGAGAAGGATCAATATCGGGATTCATGTCGTCATCTATCATCTGTGCATGGTCATGATTTTATCCTCCATCGTTGACTTCGATTCCCAATAACCTTACAAGATTGAGATAACCCATAAGATTCTGCGAGCAGAGCTTAGGAGTCCCCTCAATCTCTTAAGAGTTTCTCTGTCTGCTATGAAGGGTGATTACCAACATCAGCGCCACTCGTTTCTTACTGCGTTCCGGGTGTGAGAAAGAAAATGC